>NW_027328901.1:0-147564 GCF_048564905.1 Vicugna pacos | reverse complement strand
TCAAGGTGATGTCAAGGATCATTCAGCACGCATCGACCCAGTATTGCGGCTTGCATGTACTCAGCACACTTGTATTCGGAAATCAGAGGCGTGCATTCATATTCGTAAATATAGATTCATAAGAGCATATCGTGACCTCACCCAAATGCCGATTTGGAATCCACTGGATTCCTAGTCCGTGATGTAGTCTTGTATGTCTTCCAACAGGATGAAGGAATGCCATATTCTACGCTACGTAGAGAAGAATTGTAAGAAGCCTATAACAAAGGCAAGTAGCTCTGCCAAAGTGTACTAAGAGCAAAAGAGACAGACAGTAACGTGCACATTGGGGTTGGTTTCATTTCTTGGAAATTCAGCCCCCATGAAACAAATAGATCCATGTCCTGAGAGTGTGGGTTTTTCAGCAGAAATCATGCGACGCATATGTATTCCGGTTGTACGGATATTATAGGAACATAAGTCTCCTTTACTGGGTCTCTGTGTACTGTGAACTCTTAGAAAGTTTAAAGACGTGTGAAACCTTCAACTGAAAAGGGACACACTTCTCTCCATTGGTACTGTGCATACAGATCTGAACAAAAGGAAAGAGGGAAGAAGAAAGGCCCATGGGACGCTAGTGGGCAGAACCACATTTACTTTAGGAACCTCTCTTCGGATGCAGCCCCTCCCCCAACACTGACAAGATGCAGCAGCCATTGGGGATGGCAGTTACCGGTTGGATTCCAGGTGGAATGTTGGTGTGTTCCACGAGGTTTGTTGTGGCTGTTGGATCCTAGGTAACCGGGCCGAGTTCTGTGGGTGGATCAGTGTGATGGAGGGGCTGCAGGCCTCTGTGGAGCTTGGCTTAGGTGTTTGGTCCGGGAAGCTGTGTAAGTTCGAGATACTTCTGCTGCCCAAAGACCTGAGTTCACAGGTCAGTTTCCAGAACCTGAAAGGGCAGACAGTGGAAGATCTGCCTGTCATCAGCTTACTGGTGAGGCTCCGAGGTACTTTCAGACTTGCCCAGTCCTGGTGAAGTCGACTTTAGGGGAGTCACGAAGAGAAGCTGGCCGAAAAGATGGCTGCACGGATTGAGGAGAGATGCGAACACATGGATGAGAGATGTTCTGCTCCAATGGAGAATACTGGCGTGGAGACAGCTGTAGAGGATACCAGGCTCAAAAGACATTCAGGAGACATATTGAACCTCGCTGATACTGGCAGAAACATACGGAGTGCCAACGTGGACTTGAGGAAGTTCCTCAATTCTCTTCTCCAAGAACGGGTCCAAGGTCCCTGACGTGTGCAAGAGAAGAGATGGCAGAGATGATCAAAACGCTCCTGTTCTTGGAAGAGGTCGTGAGAATCCACACGTCCCAAGGGGCCTTCCCAAGCCATTCAGACCAAAATTCACCAAGCCCAGGTAAGCCTTTTCCCAGGTTTGGGCCTAGCTAGCAAGCACTTGCCCTTCCCTCCCCTCCACTCACGCATCCATTTTGAAGGTTCAGTACCTGAGCGGCAATGAAGCCATTAGGAGAAGGGCAAGTCCCTCCTAGAATCAGAGTTCCTCCAGCTTCACACTCTGTGAACAACAGTGAACTCCTTAAAGGTCAAATAGTCTCGGCTGAAATAGATAGGAATTGAATACTTAGCTCACACCTAGAAACGATGGCCTTCCGCTAGATTCAGCAAATGTTGTGTTTATGTCTTCCCTGGGGTGAAGGGAGTGTGGTAAGTGAGGGGAATCTTTGACTGAACTTGAATCTGTATTAGGCCTCAGTTTTTCAAGACAGTATAGGTAAATAGTACAAGTCAGAAAGTGAAGTGTACTGTAAAAGTCGCCAATGACATTAAAGACACAGCTTATGTGGATCGTCTTTCACTTGAGTCAAGCCCCCGGGGGCACTATATCATGTGGGTGCAGACTTGGTTGCGTTAAATGGCTTTACCCAACATGATCGGAAGATTAACTGTTCTCATCACTGATAGAATAACACCTGGTTCTCCATAGACAAGCATAACTGCAGCAGGGTTCTCCTAGCTATAATGCCTCTAGGTGCTTTTGGATTCAAACCTAAATGTATATATTTGGTTTGTTTCCTCTTGTATTTTCCTAGAGAGGGATGTTACACCTTGAAATGCCAACATTGGCCAGTAGGTGACAAATAGGACTAAAGGGCACCACATGCCCAAGTGTATCCAAGGTTGGGGGTTATTTCATGTTTCCAATAGTTATTTCATGGTTCCTGTTGGTCTCGGAGGCTTCAACCGTAAAGAGCTGACATGACCCCTGTAACAGTTTGGACTGCTAGTTTGCATTCTATCTGTCTAGGTTTTCCGTAGTGCTGACAAAATGTTACCAAAATTGACAAGTCTGGCTTCTAGGTCGATTTAGTGTGTTTCAAAAAAAACTTCATTTTCGTATAACTCCCAAAACATGGAAATGAATTCTGTTAAAATTCTTAAAGACTGCAAATGAGATATCAACACAATGTCAAAACAGGTTTCTTTGGACAACCCCTCCCACCACGGCTGTATAGAAACCAAGAGCTAAGCAAATATCACATTTCTGTGAAATGTATCTGGATAGTGTTGATTCATCGATGCCCAGTTGGCGGAGAAGAAGTGCAACCTGCACTCACGCGCCTCCCTTCTACAGAGAAATGTAAAACTAAACTCACCCAGCCTTTGGCACAGGACACTTGCCGAAGAGAGGTCTGTTACTTCCAAAGACAGGATGAGGCCTCAGGACACCTGGAAGCAGGAGAAGGCAAACAGGGAATGGAAACCAGTGCAGGGTCTGACCAACAAGCGTGAAACCCTGTTTAACTTGGACGCACCCTCTCAAGCGGACAGGAGACATGAGATTGAAGGTGATGTGCTGAGATTTACAAGAGTGCACAGCAGATGCTTGGCTGACAGAACTCAAAGAAACCAGCGCAAATATCCCCACAGTTGATTCTGAGACCAAGATCCGTGATGCCAAATTACAGTTAGCAGGGGCATCGGTAAGTGAGGTATAGGGCTACGGTTGATGGCAATACGCTGAGTCTCAGGGATCTGGAGTGCGTTGTGGGATGTGGTGGGTCTAATCAAGAGAGCAAACCGAACAGTGTACCAATGATAAATCAACCACACTGGTCGCGCTGCGGTTGAGATTACCGATATGTCCCATGGCCACACCCAGTGCATCTGCAGGACCAGGGACCAATTGGGCATTTTGCCAATAGAGCACGTGTGGGGGCTGAATCAGAGCTATCGTGCATCTGGTCTGAGGGATCCAGGGGGCCTTGGGTTTGAAATCAGAATGAAAAGCCTTAGGATCTGCTACATTCATAACCTGGGCTGGGATTATGGTTTGGTTTGAGGCACAGGATGCGCAACAGCTCTGTGGTGGCCTTCGTGCACCCGTGCCACAAGGATGATAGGACAAGGTAGAGTGGTCCAAGTCCACAGCGTGAGAAGAGGAAGCATTTCCTTCAGCACTATCTCCCAAAATCGGATGCTACATTTTGGATGGCACCGGCACGGTACGGCAGCGAGGACACCAAGGTCGGTCTGCGGGATCATTCCAGAAGGCCCTGATTTGTGACATCCATGGATGTGCTTCCACTGGTGTTTCAGTAGACAGAGAAACTCTGGGAAGAACTGCTTTCATTGGGACATTCCCGTGGCACTACAAAGCACAAGTGCACTCTCAGTTTGCTGTTTTGGAAACACTCCAAAATGACATAGAGCAGAATGCAGAGCTGAGAACCTTTAGAATCCTCATTTCCACAAGAGGCCATGTCCTGCGCACTTTCAGAATTGTGAGATAAGCGAAATCAAAATGAAGTTATGCTAATCGAAATAGTATGGGTTGTTCATCACAACAAATGCAACACCAGCAATTGGAGATATACCAGACAACACACACAGGAAGAGAATATGGCATCAATGTCTAGGAGAAATTGTCCTCACAGGAATCCCTTGGAATTGCGTAGAGACAAGAGTCTAAAATTTTCACTTAACATAGCCCTAAAAATCTACATTATATACCTGATATTACCTGACCATTAGAGATGAAGAAGTACAATAAAAGAAATAGGAAGTACCATTTTCAGTTCCAAAGATATTGAAGGCCCAAAAGATAAGCTTTCAAACAACTAGACTGCAAAACGCTATGCAGTCCAAGTGTTGAAAATGGAGGTCAGGAAAACACTGAAGAACAAAAGGGTCTCAGAATCACAAAAGGCAGAATACCAGAAAAGGGGAAGAGAAAGTCTAAAGACGAGCCAAAAGATATCAGAAAACTCAGTGGATGTGATAATATCAGGGCTAAAATTCAGTCCTTAGCAGACTAGATAATGCAGAGGGACGCGTGAATGACTGTGAAGACAGGGGAACAGAAATCCCTCGGTCAGATTCGGACATAGGAAAGCAAGTGCAAAACAATGAAAATATTGCTGTTGTATCCTGGGTTAAGACAGGGCATGAAAGACTAGAAATCATAAGAGTCCCAGATGAAAAGCAAGAGATAAAGAAATAAAATATGTCTGAAAATTTATCTGTAGAAATATCAGACTGAAACTTGTTGAAAGCCAAGAAAAAATCATCTATGCGAATTCAGGAATTACACAGCATCCAATGGAGGTGGAATCCCAATAGACCTACAAGCAGCTGTATGATTCCAATCAACAAAGTTCACGAATATCACAGTGAGTTAAAATGCACCTGGAGGAAACAACATAGTCACAAGGGAACCTCCAGAGGGGTTTCAGCTTATAACTCGGGCAGCAATATTGCAGGACAGGGAGGAGTGCCAGGACACAGACCACCATATCCTGAATGGCCAAAGGCTGCCACCTAGGGTAGCCTATGCCACATGACCACCATTTCTAATAACGGTAGAGCTAGAGCAATCCACAGACCGGCAAATCATAAAAGAATTCAGCAGTTCAAAACTTCTTCTAAAAGGAAGGTTGAGAATACTCCCCGGAATAGAAAAGCAGCAAGATGAAATGGAAAGAAGAAAACCATTATTGGAAATGCAAGAAGAGCATGAGTGGCAAAGAAGAAACAAGAAGAAGGCAAGGAGGACATCAAAACCTTAAAGATTGGAGAGGGAAGCAGGAAATCATAGTGATTGGAAGCACTCTCTTAAGTGAATCAGCTTATTTGACTCTCTGTTTGAAGCGAAAGGAGAGATGCATGTCCTGACGTGTTTGCAAAACAAGCGAGAAGCAGACCAACAAAGAATCAAACCAACCAAAACATGCACCAAAATGGTACGGTTGGCTGACATATACCATGGGAAACATGATTATTCAAAAGAAAATACTCAAGGTGATGTCAAGGATCATTCAGCACGCATCGACCCAGTATTGCGGCTTGCATGTACTCAGCACACTTGTATTCGGAAATCAGAGGCGTGCATTCATATTCATAAATATAGATTCATAAGAGCATATCGTGACCTCACCCAAATGCCGATTTGGAATCCACTGGATTCCTAGTCCGTGATGTAGTCTTGTATGTCTTCCAACAGGATGAAGGAATGCCATAATCTACGCTACGTAGAGAAGAATTTTAAGAAGCCTATAACAAAGGCAAGTAGCTCTGCCAAAAGTGTACTAAGAGCAAAAGAGACAGACAGTAACGTGCACATTGGGGTTGGTTTCATTTCTTGGAAATTCAGCCCCCATGAAACAAATAGATCCATGTCCTGAGAGTGTGGGTTTTTCAGCAGAAATCATGCGACGCATATGTATTCCGGTTGTATGGATATTATAGGAACATAAGTCTCCTTTACTGGGTCTCTGTGTACTGTGAACTCTTAGAAAGTTTAAAGACGTGTGAAACCTTCAACTGAAAAGGGACACACTTCTCTCCATTGGTTCTGTGCATACAGATCTGAACAAAAGGAAAGAGGGAAGAAGAAAGGCCCATGGGACGCTAGTGGGCAGAACCACATTTACTTTAGGAACCTCTCTTCGAATGCAGCCCCTCCCCCAACACTGACAAGATGCAGCAGCCATTGGGGATGGCAGTTACCGGTTGGATTCCAGGTGGAATGTTGGTGTGTTCCATGAGGTTTGTTGTGGCTGTTGGATCCTAGGTAACCGGGCCGAGTTCTGTGGGTGGATCAGTGTGATGGAGGGGCTGCAGGCCTCTGTGGAGCTTGGCTTAGGTGTTTGGTCCGGGAAGCTGTGTAAGTTCGAGATACTTCTGCTGCCCAAAGACCTGAGTCACAGGTCAGTTTCCAGAACCTGAAAGGGCAGACAGTGGAAGATCTGCCTGTCATCAGCTTACTGGTGAGGCTCCGAGGTACTTTCAGACTTGCCCAGTCATGGTGAAGTCGCCTTTAGGGAGTCACGAAGAGAAGCTGGCCGAAAAGCTGGCTGCACGGATTGAGGAGAGATGCGAACACATGGATTGAGAGATGTTCTGCTACAATGGAGAATACTGGCGTGGAGACAGCTGTAGAGGATACCAGGCTCAAAAGACATTCAGGAGACATATTGAACCTCGCTGATACTGGCAGAAACTTACGGAGTGCCAACGTGGACTTGAGGAAGTTCCTCAATTCTCTTCTCCAAGAACGGGTCCAAGGTCCCTGACGTGTGCAAGAGAAGAGATGGCAGAGATGATCAAAAACGCTCCTGTTCTTGGAAGAGGTCGTGAGAATCCACACGTCCCAAGGGGCCTTCCCAAGCCATTCAGACCAAAATTCACCAAGCCCAGGTAAGCCTTTTTCCCAGGTTTGGGCCCTAGCTAGCAAGCACTTGCCCTTCCCTCCCCTCCACTCACGCATCCATTTTGAAGGTTCAAGTACCTGAGCGGCAATGAAGCCATTAGGAGAAGGGCAAGTCCCTCCTAGAATCAGAGTTCCTCCAGCTTCACACTCTGTGAACAACAGTGAACTCCTTAAAGGTCAAATAGTCTCGGCTGAAATAGATAGGAATTGAATACTTAGCTCACACCTAGAAACGATGGCCTTCCGCTAGATTCAGCAAATGTTGTGTTTATGTCTTCCCTGGGGTGAAGGGAGTGTGGTAAGTGAGGGGAATCTTTGACTGAACTTGAATCTGTATTAGGCCTCAGTTTTTCAAGACAGTATAGGTAAATAGTACAAGTCAGAAAGTGAAGTGTACTGTAAAAGTCGCCAATGACATTAAAGACACAGCTTATGTGGATCGTCTTTCACTTGAGTCAAGCCCCCGGGGGCACTATATCATGTGGGTGCAGACTTGGTTGCGTTAAATGGCTTTACCCAACATGATCGGAAGATTAACTGTTCTCATCACTGATAGAAGAACACCTGGTTCTCCATAGACAAGCATAACTGCAGCAGGGTTCTCCTAGCTATAATGCCCCTAGGTGCTTTTGGATTCAAACCTAAATGTATATATTTGGTTTGTTTCCTCTTGTATTTTCCTAGAGAGGGATGTTACCCCTTGAAATGCCAACATTGGCCAGTAGGTGACAAATAGGACTAAAGGGCACCACATGCCCAAGTGTATCCAAGGTTGGGGGTTATTTCATGTTTCCAATAGTTATTTCATGGTTCCTGTTGGTCTCGGAGGCTTCAACCGTAAAGAGCTGACATGACCCCTTTAACAGTTTGGACTGCTAGTTTGCATTCTATCTGTCTAGGTTTTCCGTAGAGCTGACAAAATGTTACCAAAATTGACAAGTCTGGCTTCTAGGTCGATTTAGTGTGTTTCAAAAAATAACTTCATTTTCGTATAACTCCCAAAACATGGAAATGAATTCTGTTAAAATTCTTAAAGACTGCAAATGAGATATCAACACAATGTCAAAACAGGTTTCTTTGGACAACCCCTCCCACCACGGCTGTATAGAAACCAAGAGCTAAGCAAATATCACATTTCTGTGAAATGTATCTGGATAGTGTTGATTCATCGATGCCCAGTTGGCAGAGAAGAAGTGCAACCTGCACTCACGCGCTCCCTTGTACAGAGAAATGTAAAACTCCACTCACCCAGCCTTTGGCACAGGACACTTGCCGAAGAGAGGTCTGTTACTTCCAAAGACAGGATGAGGCCTCAGGACACCTGGAAGCAGGAGAAGGCAAAGCAGGGAATGGAAACCAGTGCAGGGTCTGACCAACAAGGGTGAAACCCTGTTTAACTTGGACGCACCCTCTCAAGCGGACAGGAGGCATGAGATTGAAGGTGATGTGCTGAGATTTACAAGAGTGCACAGCAGATGCTTGGCTGACAGAACTCAAAGAAACCAGCGCAAAATATCCCCACAGTTGATTCTGAGACCAAGATCCGTGATGCCAAATTACATTTAGCAGGGGCATCGGTAAGTGAGGTATAGGGCTACGGTTGATGGCATACGCTGAGTCTCAGGGATCTGGAGTGCGTTGTGGGATGTGGTGGGTCTAATCAAGAGAGCAAACCGAACAGTGTACCAATGATAAATCAACCACACTGGTCGCGCGGTTGAGATTACCGATATGTCCCATGGCCACACCCAGTGCATCTGCAGGACCAGGGACCAATTGGGCATTTTGCCAATAGAGCACGTGTGGGGCTGAATCAGAGCTATCGTGCATCTGGTCTGAGGGATCCAGGGGGCCTTGGGTTTGAAATCAGAATGAAAAGCCTTAGGATCTGCTACATTCATAACCTGGGCTGGGATTATGGTTTGGTTTGAGGCACAGGATGCGCAACAGCTCTGTGGTGGCCTTCGTGCACCCGTGCCACAAGGATGATAGGACAAGCTAGAGTGGTCCAAGTCCACAGCGTGAGAAGAGGAAGCATTACATTCAGCACTATCTCCCAAAATCGGATGCTACATTTTGGATGGCACCGGCACGGTACGGCAGCGAGGACACCAAGGTCGGTCTGCGGGATCATTCCAGCAGGCCCTGATTTGTGACATCCATGGATGTGCTTCCACTGGTGTTTCAGTAGACAGAGAAGCTCTGGGAAGAACTGCTTTCATTGGGACATTCCCGTGGCACTACAAGGCACAAGCGCACTCTCAGTTTGCTGATTTGGAAACACTCCAAAATGACATAGAGCAGAATGCAGAGCTGAGAACCTTTAGAATCCTCATTTCCACAAGAGGCCGTGTCCTGCGCACTTTCAGAATTGTGAGATAAGCGTAATCAAAATGAAGTTATGCTAATCGAAATAGTATGGGTTGTTCATCACAACAAATGCAACACCAGCAATTGGAGATATACCAGACAACACACACAGGAAGAGAATATGGCATCAATGTCTAGGAGAAATTGTCCTCACAGAAATCCCTTGGAATTGCGTAGAGACAAGAGTCTAAAATTTTCACTTAACATAGCCCTAAAAATCTACATTAAATACCTGATATTACCTGACCAGTAGAGATGAAGAAGTACAGTAAAAGAAATAGGAAGTACCATTTTCAGTTCCAAAGATATTGAAGGCCCAAAAGATAAGCTTTCAAGCAACTAGACTGCAAAACGCTATGCAGTCCAAGTGTTGAAAATGGAGGTCAGGAAAACACTGAAGAACAAAAGGGTCTCAGAATCACAAAAGGCAGAATACCAGAAAAGGGGAAGAGAAAGTCTAAAGACGAGCCAAAAGATATCAGAAAACTCAGTGGATGTGATAATATCAGGGCTAAAATTCAGTCCTAAGCAGACTAGATAATGCAGAGGGACGCGTGAATGACTGTGAAGACAGGGGAACAGAAATCCCTCGGTCAGATTCGGACATAGGAAAGCAAGTGCAAAACAATGAAAATATTGCTGTTGTATCCAGCGTTAAGACATGGCATGAAAGACTAGAATTCATAAGAGTCCCAGATGGAAAAGCAAGAGATAAAGAAATAAAATATGTCTGAAAATTTATCTGTAGAAATATCAGACTGAAACTTGTTGAAAGCCAAGAAAAAATCATCTATGCGAATTCAGGAATTACACAGCATCCAAAGGAGGTGGAATCCCAATAGACCTACCAGCAGCTGTATGATTCCATTCAACAACGTTCACGAATATCACAGTGATTTAAAATGCACCTGGAGGAAACAACATAGTCACAAGGGAACCTCCAGAGGGGTTTCAGCTTATAACTCGGCAGCAATATTGCAGGACAGGGAGGAGTGCCAGGACACAGACCATATCCTGAATGGCCAAAGGCTGCCACCTAGGGTAGCCTATGCCACATGACCACCATTTCTAATAACGGCAGAGCTAGAGCAATCCACAGACCGGCAAATCATAAAAGAATTCAGCAGTTCAAAACTTCTTCTAAAAGGAAGGTTGAGAATACTCCCCGGAATAGAAAAGCAGCAAGATGAAATGGAAAGAAGAAAACCATTATTGGAAATGCAAGAAGAGCATGAGTGGCAAAGAAGAAACAAGAAGAAGGCAAGGAGGACATCAAAACCTTAAAGATTGGAGAGGGAAGCAGGAAATCATAGGTGATTGGAAGCACTCTCTTAAGTGAATCAGCTTATTTGACTCTCTGTTTGAAGCGAAAGGAGAGATGCATGTCCTGACGTGTTTGCAAAACAAGCGAGAAGCAGACCAACAAAGAATCAAACCAACAAACATGCACCAAAATGGTACGGTTGGCTGACATATACCATGGGAAACATGATTATTCAACAGAAAATACTCAAGGTGATGTCAAGGATCATTCAGCACGCATCGACCCAGTATTGCGGCTTGCATGTACTCAGCACACTTGTTTTCGGAAATCAGAGGCGTGCATTCATATTCGTAAATATAGATTCATTAGAGCATGTCGTGACCTCACACAAATGCCGATTTGGAATCCAATGGATTCCTAGTCCGTGATGTAGTTTTGTATGTCTTCCAACAGGATGAAGGAATGCCATATTCTACGCTACGTAGAGAAGAATTGTAAGAAGCCTATAACAAAGACAAGTAGCTCTGCCAAAGTGTACTAAGAGCAAAAGAGACAGACAGTAACGTGCACATTGGTGTTGGTTTCATTTCTTGGAAATTCAGCCCCCATGAAACAAATAGATCCATGTCCTGAGAGTGTGGGTTTTTCAGCAGAAATCATGCGACGCATATGTATTCCGGTTGTACGGATATTATAGGAACATAAGTCTCCTTTACTGGGTCTCTGTGTACTGTGAACTCTTAGAAAGTTTAAAGACGTGTGAAACCTTCAACTGAAAAGGGACACACTTCTCTCCATTGTTTCTGTGCATACAGATCTGAACAAAAGGAAAGAGGGAAGAAGAAAGGCCCATGGGACGCTAGTGGGCAGAACCACATTTACTTTAGGAACCTCTCTTCGGATGCAGCCCCTCCCCCAACACTGACAAGATGCAGCAGCCATTGGGGATGGCAGTTACCGGTTGGATTCCAGGTGGAATGTTGGTGTGTTCCACGAGGCTTGTTGTGGCTGTTGGATCCTAGGTAACCGGGCCGAGTTCTGTGGGTGGATCAGTGTGATGGAGGGGCTGCAGGCCTCTGTGGAGCTTGGCTTAGGTGTTTGGTCCGGGAAGCTGTGTAAGTTCGAGATACTTCTGCTGCCCAAAGACCTGAGTTCACAGGTGAGTTTCCAGAACCTGAAAGGGCAGACAGTGGAAGATCTGCCTGTCATCAGCTTACTGGTGAGGCTCCGAGGTACTTTCAGACTTGCCCAGTCCTGGTGAAGTCGACTTTAGGGGAGTCACGAAGAGAAGCTGGCCGAAAAGCTGGCTGCACGGATTGAGGAGAGATGCGAACACATGGATGAGAGATGTTCTGCTACAATGGAGAATACTGGCGTGGAGACAGCTGTAGAGGATACCAGGCTCAAAAGACATTCAGGAGACATATTGAACCTCGCTGATACTGGCAGAAACATACGGAGTGCCAACGTGGACTTGAGGAAGTTCCTCAATTCTCTTCTCCAAGAACGGGTCCAAGGTCCCTGACGTGTGCAAGAGAAGAGATGGCAGAGATGATCAAAACGCTCCTGTTCTTGGAAGAGGTCGTGAGAATCCACACGTCCCAAGGGGCCTTCCCAAGCCATACAGACCAAAATTCACCAAGCCCAGGTAAGCCTTTTCCCAGGTTTGGGCCTAGCTAGCAAGCACTTGCCCTTCCCTCCCCTCCACTCACGCATCCATTTTGAAGGTTCAGTACCTGAGCGGCAATGAAGCCATTAGGAGAAGGGCAAGTCCCTCCTAGAATCAGAGTTCCTCCAGCTTCACACTCTGTGAACAACAGTGAACTCCTTAAAGGTCAAATAGTCTCGGCTGAAATAGATAGGAATTGAATACTTAGCTCACACCTAGAAACGATGGCCTTCCGCTAGATTCAGCAAATGTTGTGTTTATGTCTTCCCTGGGGTGAAGGGAGTGTGGTAAGTGAGAGGAATCTTTGACTGAACTTGAATCTGTATTAGGCCTCAGTTTTTCAAGACAGTATAGGTAAATAGTACAAGTCAGAAAGTGAAGTGTACTGTAAAAGTCGCCAATGACATTAAAGACACAGCTTATGTGGATCGTCTTTCACTTGAGTCAAGCCCCCGGGGGCACTATATCATGTGGGTGCAGACTTGGTTGCGTTAAATGGCTTTACCCAACATGATCGGAAGATTAACTGTTCTCATCACTGATAGAAGAACACCTGGTTCTCCATAGACAAGCATAACTGCAGCAGGGTTCTCCTAGCTATAATGCCTCTAGGTGCTTTTGGATTCAAACCTAAATGTATATATTTGGTTTGTTTCCTCTTGTATTTTCCTAGAGAGGGATGTTACCCCTTGAAATGCCAACATTGGCCAGTAGGTGACAAATAGGACTAAAGGGCACCACATGCCCAAGTGTATCCAAGGTTGGGGGTTATTTCATGTTTCCAATAGTTATTTCATGGTTCCTGTTGGTCTCGGAGGCTTCAACCGTAAAGAGCTGACATGACCCCTTTAACAGTTTGGACTGCTAGTTTGCATTCTATCTGTCTAGGTTTTCCGTAGAGCTGACAAAATGTTACCAAAATTGACAAGTCTGACTTCTAGGTCGATTTAGTGTGTTTCAAAAAATAACTTCATTTTCGTATAACTCCCAAAATATGGAAATGAATTCTGTTAAAATTCTTAAAGACTGCAAATGAGATATCAACACAATGTCAAAACAGGTTTCTTTGGACAACCCCTCCCACCACGGCTGTATAGAAACCAAGAGCTAAGCAAATATCACATTTCTGTGAAATGTATCTGGATAGTGTTGATTCATCGATGCCCAGTTGGCAGAGAAGAAGTGCAACCTGCACTCACGCGATCCCTTGTACAGAGAAATGTAAAACTCCACTCACCCAGCCTTTGGCACAGGACACTTGCCGAAGAGAGGTCTGTTACTTCCAAAGACAGGATGAGGCCTCAGGACCCCTGGAAGCAGGAGAAGGCAAAGCAGGGAATGGAAACCAGTGCAGGGTCTGACCAACAAGGGTGAAACCCTGTTTAACTTGGACGCACCCTCTCAAGCGGACAGGAGGCATGAGATTGAAGGTGATGTGCTGAGATTTACAAGAGTGCACAGCAGATGCTTGGCTGACAGAACTCAAAGAAACCAGCGCAAAATATCCCCACAGTTGATTCTGAGACCAAGATCCGTGATGCCAAATTACAGTTAGCAGGGGCATCGGTAAGTGAGGTATAGGGCTACGGTTGATGGCATACGCTGATTCTCAGGGATCTGGAGTGCGTTGTGGGATGTGGTGGGTCTAATCAAGAGAGCAAACCGAACAGAGTACCAATGATAAATCAACCACACTGGTCACGCGGTTGAGATTACCGATATGTCCCATGGCCACACCCAGTGCATCTGCAGGACCAGGGACCAATTGGGCATTTTGCCAATAGAGCACGTGTGGGGCTGAATCAGAGCTATCGTGCATCTGGTCTGAGGGATCCAGGGGGCCTTGGGTTTGAAATCAGAATGAAAAGCCTTAGGATCTGCTACATTCATAACCTGGGCTGGGATTATGGTTTGGTTTGAGGCACAGGATGCGCAACAGCTCTGTGGTGGCCTTCGTGCACCCGTGCCACAAGGATGATAGGACAAGCTAGAGTGGTCCAAGTCCACAGCGTGAGAAGAGGAAGCATTACATTCAGCACTATCTCCCAAAATCGGATGCTACATTTTGGATGGCACCGGCACGGTACGGCAGCGAGGACACCAAGGTCGGTCTGCGGGATCATTCCAGCAGGCCCTGATTTGTGACATCCATGGATGTGCTTCCACTGGTGTTTCAGTAGACAGAGAAGCTCTGGGAAGAACTGCTTCCATTGGGACATTCCCGTGGCACTACAAGGCACAAGCGCACTCTCAGTTTGCTGTTTTGGAAACACTCCAAAATGACATAGAGCAGAATGCAGAGCTGAGAACCTTTAGAATCCTCATTTCCACAAGAGGCCGTGTCCTGCGCACTTTCAGAATTGTGAGATAAGCGTAATCAAAATGAAGTTATGCTAATCGAAATAGTATGGGTTGTTCATCACAACAAATGCAACACCAGCAATTGGAGATATACCAGACAACACACACAGGAAGAGAATATGGCATCAATGTCTAGGAGAAATTGTCCTCACAGAAATCCCTTGGAATTGCGTAGAGACAAGAGTCTAAAATTTTCACTTAACATAGCCCTAAAAATCTACATTAAATACCTGATATTACCTGACCAGTAGAGATGAAGAAGTACAGTAAAAGAAATAGGAAGTACCATTTTCAGTTCCAAAGATATTGAAGGCCCAAAAGATAAGCTTTCAAGCAACTAGACTGCAAAACGCTATGCAGTCCAAGTGTTGAAAATGGAGGTCAGGAAAACACTGAAGAACAAAAGGGTCTCAGAATCACAAAAGGCAGAATACCAGAAAAGGGGAAGAGAAAGTCTAAAGACGAGCCAAAAGATATCAGAAAACTCAGTGGATGTGATAATATCAGGGCTAAAATTCAGTCCTAAGCAGACTAGATAATGCAGAGGGACGCGTGAATGACTGTGAAGACAGGGGAACAGAAATCCCTCGGTCAGATTCGGACATAGGAAAGCAAGTGCAAAACAATGAAAATATTGCTGTTGTATCCTGGGTTAAGACATGGCATGAAAGACTAGAATTCATAAGAGTCCCAGATGGAAAAGCAAGAGATAAAGAAATAAAATATGTCTGAAAATTTATCTGTAGAAATATCAGACTGAAACTTGTTGAAAGCCAAGAAAAAATCATCTATGCGAATTCAGGAATTACACAGCATCCAAAGGAGGTGGAATCCCAATAGACCTACCAGCAGCTGTATGATTCCATTCAACAAAGTTCACGAATATCACAGTGATTTAAAATGCACCTGGAGGAAACAACATAGTCACAAGGGAACCTCCAGAGGGGTTTCAGCTTATAACTCGGCAGCAATATTGCAGGACAGGGAGGAGTGCCAGGACACAGACCATAACCTGAATGGCCAAATGCTGCCACCTAGGGTAGCCTATGCCACATGACCACCATTTCTAATAACGGCAGAGCTAGAGCAATCCACAGACCGGCAAATCATAAAAGAATTCAGCAGTTCAAAACTTCTTCTAAAAGGAAGGTTGAGAATACTCCCCGGAATAGAAAAGCAGCAAGATGAAATGGAAAGAAGAAAACCATTATTGGAAATGCAAGAAGAGCATGAGTGGCAAAGAAGAAACAAGAAGAAGGCAAGGAGGACATCAAAACCTTAAAGATTGGAGAGGGAAGCCGGAAATCATAGGTGATTGGAAGCACTCTCTTAAGTGAATCAGCTTATTTGACTCTCTGTTTGAAGCGAAAGGAGAGATGCATGTCCTGACGTGTTTGCAAAACAAGCGAGAAGCAGACCAACAAAGAATCAAACCAACAAACATGCACCAAAATGGTACGGTTGGCTGACATATACCATGGGAAACATGATTATTCAACAGAAAATACTCAAGGTGATGTCAAGGATCATTCAGCACGCATCGACCCAGTATTGCGGCTTGCATGTACTCAGCACACTTGTTTTCGGAAATCAGAGGCGTGCATTCATATTCGTAAATATAGATTCATTAGAGCATGTCGTGACCTCACACAAATGCCGATTTGGAATCCAATGGATTCCTAGTCCGTGATGTAGTCTTGTATGTCTTCCAACAGGATGAAGGAATGCCATATTCTACGCTACGTAGAGAAGAATTGTAAGAAGCCTATAACAAAGGCAAGTAGCTCTGCCAAAGTGTATTAAGAGCAAAAGAGACAGACAGTAACGTGCACATTGGTGTTGGTTTCATTTCTTGGAAATTCAGCCCCCATGAAACAAATAGATCCATGTCCTGAGAGTGTGGGTTTTTCAGCAGAAATCATGCGACGCATATGTATTCCGGTTGTACGGATATTATAGGAACATAAGTCTCCTTTACTGGGTCTCTGTGTACTGTGAACTCTTAGAAAGTTTAAAGACGTGTGAAACCTTCAACTGAAAAGGGACACACTTCTCTCCATTGGTTCTGTGCATACAGATCTGAACAAAAGGAAAGAGGGAAGAAGAAAGGCCCATGGGACGCTAGTGGGCAGAACCACATTTACTTTAGGAACCTCTCTTCGGATGCAGCCCCTCCCCCAACACTGACAAGATGCAGCAGCCATTGGGGATGGCAGTTACCGGTTGGATTCCAGGTGGAATGTTGGTGTGTTCCACGAGGCTTGTTGTGGCTGTTGGATCCTAGGTAACCGGGCCGAGTTCTGTGGGTGGATCAGTGTGATGGAGGGGCTGCAGGCCTCTGTGGAGCTTGGCTTAGGTGTTTGGTCCGGGAAGCTGTGTAAGTTCGAGATACTTCTGCTGCCCAAAGACCTGAGTTCACAGGTCAGTTTCCAGAACCTGAAAGGGCAGACAGTGGAAGATCTGCCTGTCATCAGCTTACTGGTGAGGCTCCGAGGTACTTTCAGACTTGCCCAGTCCTGGTGAAGTCGACTTTAGGGGAGTCACGAAGAGAAGCTGGCCGAAAAGCTGGCTGCACGGATTGAGGAGAGATGCGAACACATGGATGAGAGATGTTCTGCTACAATGGAGAATACTGGCGTGGAGACAGCTGTAGAGGATACCAGGCTCAAAAGACATTCAGGAGACATATTGAACCTCGCTGATACTGGCAGAAACATACGGAGTGCCAACGTGGACTTGAGGAAGTTCCTCAATTCTCTTCTCCAAGAACGGGTCCAAGGTCCCTGACGTGTGCAAGAGAAGAGATGGCAGAGATGATCAAAACGCTCCTGTTCTTGGAAGAGGTCGTGAGAATCCACACGTCCCAAGGGGCCTTCCCAAGCCATACAGACCAAAATTCACCAAGCCCAGGTAAGCCTTTTCCCAGGTTTGGGCCTAGCTAGCAAGCACTTGCCCTTCCCTCCCCTCCACTCACGCATCCATTTTGAAGGTTCAGTACCTGAGCGGCAATGAAGCCATTAGGAGAAGGGCAAGTCCCTCCTAGAATCAGAGTTCCTCCAGCTTCACACTCTGTGAACAACAGTGAACTCCTTAAAGGTCAAATAGTCTCGGCTGAAATAGATAGGAATTGAATACTTAGCTCACACCTAGAAACGATGGCCTTCCACTAGATTCAGCAAATGTTGTGTTTATGTCTTCCCTGGGGTGAAGGGAGTGTGGTAAGTGAGGGGAATCTTTGACTGAACTTGAATCTGTATTAGGCCTCAGTTTTTCAAGACAGTATAGGTAAATAGTACAAGTCAGAAAGTGAAGTGTACTGTAAAAGTCGCCAATGACATTAAAGACACAGCTTATGTGGATCGTCTTTCACTTGAGTCAAGCCCCCGGGGGCACTATATCATGTGGGTGCAGACTTGGTTGCGTTAAATGGCTTTACCCAACATGATCGGAAGATTAACTGTTCTCATCACTGATAGAAGAACACCTGGTTCTCCATAGACAAGCATAAGTGCAGCAGGGTTCTCCTAGCTATAATGCCTCTAGGTGCTTTTGGATTCAAACCTAAATGTATATATTTGGTTTGTTTCCTCTTGTATTTTCCTAGAGAGGGATGTTACCCCTTGAAATGCCAACATTGGCCAGTAGGTGACAAATAGGACTAAAGGGCACCACATGCCCAAGTGTATCCAAGGTTGGGGGTTATTTCATGTTTCCAATAGTTATTTCATGGTTCCTGTTGGTCTCGGAGGCTTCAACCGTAAAGAGCTGACATGACCCCTTTAACAGTTTGGACTGCTAGTTTGCATTCTATCTGTCTAGGTTTTCCGTAGAGCTGACAAAATATTACCAAAATTGACAAGTCTGGCTTCTATGTCCATTTAGTGTGTTTCAAAAAATAACTTCATTTTCGTATAACTCCCAAAACATGGAAATTAATTCTGTTAAAATTCTTAAAGACTGCAAATGAGATATCAACACAATGTCAAAACAGTTTTCTTTGGACAACCCCTCCCACCACGGCTGTATAGAAACCAAGAGCTAAGCAAATATCACATTTCTGTGAAATGTATCTGGATAGTGTTGATTCATCGATGCCCAGTTGGCAGAGAAGAAGTGCAACCTGCACTCACGCGCTCGCTTTTACAGAGAAATGTAAAATTCCACTCACCCAGCCTTTGGCACAGGACACTTGCCGAAGAGAGGTCTGTTACTTCCAAAGACAGGATGAGGCCTCAGGACACCTGGAAGCAGGAGAAGGCAAAGCAGGGAATGGAAACCAGTGCAGGGTCTGACCAACAAGGATGAAACCCTGTTTAACTTGGACGCACCCTCTCAAGCGGACAGGAGGCATGAGATTGAAGGTGATGTGCTGAGATTTACAAGAGTGCACAGCAGATGCTTGGCTGACAGAACTCAAAGAAACCAGCGCAAAATATCCCCACAGTTGATTCTGAGACCAAGATACGTGATACCAAATTACAGTTAGCAGGAGCATCGGTAAGTGAGGTATAGGGCTACGGTTGATGGCATATGCTGAGTCTCAGGGATCTGGAGTGCATTGTGGGATGTGGTGGGTCTAATCAAGAGAGCAAACCGAACAGTGTACCAATGATAAATCAACCACACTGGTCGCGCGGTTGAGATTACCGATATGTCCCATGGCCACACCCAGTGCATCTGCAGGACCAGGGACCAATTGGGCATTTTGCCAATAGAGCACGTGTGGGGCTGAATCAGAGCTATCGTGCATCTGGTCTGAGGGATCCAGGGGGCCTTGGGTTTGAAATCAGAATGAAAAGACTTAGGATCTGCTACATTCATAACCTGGGCTGGGATTATGGTTTGGTTTGAGGCACAGGATGCGCAACAGCTCTGTGGTGGCCTTCGTGCACCCGTGCCACAAGGATGATAGGACAAGGTAGAGTGGTCCAAGTCCACAGCGTGAGAAGAGGAAGCATTTCCTTCAGCACTATCTCCCAAAATCGGATGCTACATTTTGGATGGCACCGGCACGGTACGGCAGCGAGGACACCAAGGTCGGTCTGCGGGATCATTCCAGCAGGCCCTGATGTGTGACATCCATGGATGTGCTTCCACTGGTGTTTCAGTAGACAGAGAAGTTCTGGGAAGAACTGCTTTCATTGGGACATTCCCGTGGCACTACAAAGCACAAGCGCACTCTCAGTTTGCTGTTTTGGAAACACTCCAAAATGACATAGAGGAGAATGCAGAGATGAGAACCTTTAGAATCCTCATTTCCACAAGAGGCCGTGTCCTGCGCACTTTCAGAATTGTGAGATAAGCGTAATCAAAATGAAGTTATGCTAATCGAAATAGTATGGGTTGTTCATCACAACAAATGCAACACCAGCAATTGGAGATATACCAGACAACACACACAGGAAGAGAATATGGCATCAATGTCTAGGAGAAATTGTCCTCACAGAAATCCCTTGGAATTGCGTAGAGACAAGAGTCTAAAATTTTCACTTAACATAGCCCTAAAAATCTACATTAGATACCTGATATTACCTGACCAGTAGAGATGAAGAAGTACAGTAAAAGAAATAGGAAGTACCATTTTCAGTTCCAAAGATATTGAAGGCCCAAAAGATAAGCTTTCAAACAGCTAGACTACAAAACGCTATGCAGTCCAAGTGTTGAAAATGGAGGTCAGGAAAACACTGAAGAACAAAAGGGTCTCAGAATCACAAAAGGCAGAATACCAGAAAAGGGGAAGAGAAAGTCTAAAGACGAGCCAAAAGATATCAGAAAACTCAGTGGATGTGATAATATCAGGGCTAAAATTCAGTCCTTAGCAGACTAGATAATGCAGAGGGACGCGTGAATGACTGTGAAGACAGGGGAACAGAAATCCCTCGGTCAGATTCGGACATAGGAAAGCAAGTGCAAAACAATGAAAATATTGCTGTTGTATCCTGGGTTAAGACAGGACATGAAAGACTAGAATTCATAAGAGTCCCAGATGGAAAAGCAAGAGATAAAGAAATAACATATGTCTGAAAATTTATCTGTAGAAATATCAGACTGAAACTTGTTGAAAGCCAAGAAAAAATCATCTATGCGAATTCAGGAATTACACAGCATCCAAAGGAGGTGAAATCCCAATAGACCTACAAGCAGCTGTATGATTCCAATCAACAAAGTTCACGAATATCACAGTGATTTAAAATGCACCTGGAGGAAACAACATAGTCACAAGGGAACCTCCAGAGGGGTTTCAGCTTATAACTCGGCAGCAATATTGCAGGACAGGGAGGAGTTCCAGGACACAGACCATATCCTGAATGGCCAAATGCTGCCACCTAGGGGAGCCTATGCCACATGAGCACCATTTCTAATAACGGTAGAACTAGAGCAATCCACAGACCGGCAAATCATAAAAGAATTCAGCAGTTCAAAACTTCTTCTAAAAGGAAGGTTGAGAATACTCCCCGGAATAGAAAAGCAGCAAGATGAAATGGAAAGAAGAAAACCATTATTGGAAATGCAAGAAGAGCATGAGTGGCAAAGAAGAAACAAGAAGAAGGCAAGGAGGACATCAAAACCTTAAAGATTGGAGAGGGAAGCCGGAAATCATAGGTGATTGGAAGCACTCTCTTAAGTGAATCAGCTTATTTGACTCTCTGTTTGAAGCGAAAGGAGAGATGCATTTCCTGACGTGTTTGCAAAACAAGCGAGAAGCAGACCAACAAAGAATCAAACCAACAAACATGCACCAAAATGGTACGGTTGGCTGACATTTACCATGGGAAACTTGATTATTCAAAAGAAAATACTCAAGGTGATGTCAAGGATCATTCAGCACGCATCGACCCAGTATTGCGGCTTGCATGTATTCAGCACACTTGTATTCGGAAATCAGAGGCGTGCATTCATATTCGTAAATATAGATTCATAAGAGCATATCGTGACCTCACCCAAATGCCGATTTGGAATCCAATGGATTCCTAGTCCGTGATGTAGTCTTGTATGTCTTCCAACAGGATGAAGGAATGCCATATTCTACGCTACGTAGAGAAGAATTGTAAGAAGCCTATAACAAAGGCAAGTAGCTCTGCCATATTGTACTAAGAGCAAAAGAGTCAGACAGTAAAGTGCACATTGGTGTTGGTTTCATTTCTTGGAAATTCAGCCCCCATGAAACAAATAGATCCATGTCCTGAGAGTGTGGGTTTTTCAGCAGAAATCATGCGACGCATATGTATTCCGGTTGTACGGATATTATAGGAACATAAGTCTCCTTTACTGGGTCTCTGTGTACTGTGAACTCTTAGAAAGTTTAAAGACGTGTGAAACCTTCAACTGAAAAGGGACACACTTCTCTCCATTGGTACTGTGCATACAGATCTGAACAAAAGGAAAGAGGGAAGAAGAAAGGCCCATGGGACGCTAGTGGGCAGAACCACATTTACTTTAGGAACCTCTCGTCGGATGCAGCCCCTCCCCCAACACTGACAAGATGCAGCAGCCATTGGGGATGGCAGTTACCGGTTGGATTCCAGGTGGAATGTTGGTGTGTTCCACGAGGCTTGTTGTGGCTGTTGGATCCTAGGTAACCGGGCCGAGTTCTGTGGGTGGATCAGTGTGATGGAGGGGCTGCAGGCCTCTGTGGAGCTTGGCTTAGGTGTTTGGTCCGGGAAGCTGTGTAAGTTCGAGATACTTCTGCTGCCCAAAGACCTGAGTTCACAGGTCAGTTTCCAGAACCTGAAAGGGCAGACAGTGGAAGATCTGCCTGTCATCAGCTTACTGGTGAGGCTCCGAGGTACTTTCAGACTTGCCCAGTCCTGGTGAAGTCGACTTTAGGGGAGTCACGAAGAGAAGCTGGCCGAAAAGCTGGCGGCACGGATTGAGGAGAGATGCGAACACATGGATGAGAGATGTTCTGCTACAATGGAGAATACTGGCGTGGAGACAGCTGTAGAGGATACCAGGCTCAAAAGACATTCAGGAGACATATTGAACCTCGCTGATACTGGCAGAAACATACGGAGTGCCAACGTGGACTTGAGGAAGTTCCTCAATTCTCTTCTCCAAGAACGGGTCCAAGGTCCCTGACGTGTGCAAGAGAAGAGATGGCAGAGATGATCAAAACGCTCCTGTTCTTGGAAGAGGTCGTGAGAATCCACACGTCCCAAGGGGCCTTCCCAAGCCATACAGACCAAAATTCACCAAGCCCAGGTAAGCCTTTTCCCAGGTTTGTGCCTAGCTAGCAAGCACTTGCCCATCCCTCCCCTCCACTCACGCATCCATTTTGAAGGTTCAGTACCTGAGCGGCAATGAAGCCATTAGGAGAAGGGCAAGTCCCTCCTAGAATCAGAGTTCCTCCAGCTTCACACTCTGTGAACAACAGTGAACTCCTTAAAGGTCAAATAGTCTCGGCTGAAATAGATAGGAATTGAATACTTAGCTCACACCTAGAAACGATGGCCTTCCGCTAGATTCAGCAAATGTTGTGTTTATGTCTTCCCTGGGGTGAAGGGAGTGTGGTAAGTGAGGGGAATCTTTGACTGAACTTGAATCTGTATTAGGCCTCAGTTTTTCAAGACAGTATAGGTAAATAGTACAAGTCAGAAAGTGAAGTGTACTGTAAAAGTCGCCAATGACATTAAAGACACAGCTTATGTGGATCGTCTTTCACTTGAGTCAAGCCCCCGGGGGCACTATATCATGTGGGTGCAGACTTGGTTGCGTTAAATGGCTTTACCCAACATGATCGGAAGATTAACTGTTCTCATCACTGATAGAAGAACACCTGGTTCTCCATAGACAAGCATAACTGCAGCAGGGTTCTCCTAGCTATAATGCCTCTAGGTGCTTTTGGATTCAAACCTAAATGTATATATTTGGTTTGTTTCCTCTTGTATTTTCCTAGAGAGGGATGTTACCCCTTGAAATGCCAACATTGGCCAGTAGGTGACAAATAGGTCTAAAGCGCACCACATGCCCAAGTGTATCCAAGGTTGGGGGTTATTTCATGTTTCCAATAGTTATTTCATGTTTCCTGTTGGTCTCGGAGGCTTCAACCGTAAAGAGCTGACATGACCCCTTTAAAAGTTTGGACTGCTAGTTTGCATTCTATCTGCCTAGGTTTTCCGTAGAGCTGACACAATGTTACCAAAATTGACAAGTCTGGATTCTAGGTCGATTTAGTGTGTTTCAAAAAATAACTTCATTTTCGTATAACTCCCAAAACATGGAAATGAATTCTGTTAAAATTCTTAAAGACTGCAAATGAGATATCAACACAATGTCAAAACAGGTTTCTTTGGACAACCCCTCCCACCACGGCTGTATAGAAACCAAGAGCTAAGCAAATATCACATTTCTGTGAAATGTATCTGGATAGTGTTGATTCATCGATGCCCAGTTGGCAGAGAAGAAGTGCAACCTGCACTCACGCGCTCCCTTGTACAGAGAAATGTAAAACTACACTCACCCAGCCTTTGGCACAAGACACTTGCCGAAGAGAGGTCTGTTACTTCCAAAGACAGGATGAGGCCTCAGGACACCTGGAAGCAGGAGAAGGCAAAGCAGGGAATGGAAACCAGTGCAGGGTCTGACCAACAAAGGTGAAACCCTGTTTAACTTGGACGCACCCTCTCAAGCGGACAGGAGGCATGAGATTGAAGGTGATGTGCTGAGATTTACAAGAGTGCACAGCAGATGCTTGGCTGACAGAACTCAAAGAAACCAGCGCAAAATATCCCCACAGTTGATTCTGAGACCAAGATCCGTGATGCCAAATTACAGTTAGCAGGGGCATCGGTAAGTGAGGTATAGGGCTACGGTTGATGGCATACGCTGAGTCTCAGGGATCTGGAGTGCGTTGTGGGATGTGGTGGGTCTAATCAAGAGAGCAAACCGAACAGTGTACCAATGATAAATCAACCAAACTGGTCGCGCGGTTGAGATTACCGATATGTCCCATGGCCACACCCAGTGCATCTGCAGGACCAGGGACCAATTGGGCATTTTGCCAATAGAGCACGTGTGGGGCTGAATCAGAGCTATCGTGCATCTGGTCTGAGGAATCCAGGGGGCCTTGGGTTTGAAATCAGAATGAAAAGCCTTAGGATCTGCTACATTCATAACCTGGGCTGGGATTATGGTTTGTTTTGAGGCACAGGATGCGCAACAGCTCTGTGGTGGCCTTCGTGCACACGTGCCACAAGGATGATAGGACAAGGTAGAGTGGTCCAAGTCCACAGCGTGAGAAGAGGAAGCATTTCCTTCAGCACTATCTCCCAAAATCGGATGCTACATTTTGGATGGCACCGGCACGGTATGGCAGCGAGGACACCAAGGTCGGTCTGCGGGATCATTCCAGCAGGCCCTTATGTGTGACATCCATGGATGTGCTTCCACTGGTGTTTCAGTAGACAGAGAAACTCTGGGAAGAACTGCTTTCATTGGGACATTCCCGTGGCACTACAAAGCACAAGCGCACTCTCAGTTTGCTGTTTTGGAAACACTCCAAAATGACATAGAGCTGAATGCAGAGCTGAGAACCTTTAGAATCCTCATTTCCACAAGAGGCCGTGTCCTGCGCACTTTCAGAATTGTGAGATAAGCGTAATCAAAATGAAGTTATGCTAATCGAAATAGTATGGGTTGTTCATCACAACAAATGCAACACCAGCAATTGGAGATATACCAGACAACACACAGGAACAGAATATGGCATCAATGTCTAGGAGAAATTGTCCTCACAGAAATCCCTTGGAATTGCGTAGAGACAAGAGTCTAAAATTTTCACTTAACATAGCCCTAAAAATCTACATTAGATACCTGATATTACCTAACCAGTAGAGATGAAGAAGTACAGTAAAAGAAATAGGAAGTACCATTTTCAGTTCCAAAGATATTGAAGGCCCAAAAGATAAGCTTTCATACAACTAGACTGCAAAACGCTATGCAGTCCAAGTGTTGAAAATGGAGGTCAGGAAAACACTGAATAACAAAAGAGTCTCAGAATCACAAAAGGCAGAATACCAGAAAAGGGGAAGAGAAAGTCTAAAGACGAGCCAAAAAATATCAGAAAACTCAGTGGATGTGATAATATCAGGGCTAAAATTCAGTCCTTAGCAGACTAGATAATGCAGAGGGACGCGTGAATGACTGTGAAGACAGGGGAACAGAAATCCCTCGGTCAGATTCGGACATAGGAAAGCAAGTGCAAAACAATGAAAATATTGCTGTTGTATCCTGGGTTAAGACAGGGCATGAAAGACTAGAATTCATAAGAGTCCCAGATGGAAAAGCAAGAGATAAAGAAATAAAATATGTCTGAAAATTTATCTGTAGAAATATCAGACTGAAACTTGTTGAAAGCCAAGAAAAAATCATCTATGCGAATTCAGGAATTACACAGCATCCAAAGGAGGTGGAATCCCAATAGACCTACCAGCAGCTGTATGATTCCATTCAACAAAGTTCACGAATATCACAGTGATTTAAAATGCACCTGGAGGAAACAACATAGTCACAAGGGAACCTCCAGAGGGGTTTCAGCTTATAACTCGGCAGCAATATTGCAGGACAGGGAGGAGTGCCAGGACACAGACCATATCCTGAATGGCCAAAGGCTGCCACATAGTGTAGCCTATGCCACATGACCACCATTTCTAATAACGGCAGAGCTAGAGCAATCCACAGACCGGCAAATCATAAAAGAATTCAGCAGTTCAAAACTTCTTCTAAAAGGAAGGTTGAGAATACTCCCCGGAATAGAAAAGCAGCAAGATGAAATGGAAAGAAGAAAACCATTATTGGAAATGAAAGAAGAGCATGAGTGGCAAAGAAGAAAGAAGAAGAAGGCAAGGAGGACATCAAAACCTTAAAGATTGGAGAGGGAAGCAGGAAATCATAGGTGATTGGAAGCACTCTCTTAAGTGAATCAGCTTATTTGACTCTCTGTTTGAAGCGAAAGGAGAGATGCATGTCCTGACGTGTTTGCAAAACAAGCGAGAAGCTGACCAACAAAGAATCAAACCAACAAACATGCACCAAAATGGTACGGTTGGCTGACATATACCATGGGAAACATGATTATTCAAAAGAAAATACTCAAGGTGATGTCAAGGATCATTCAGCACGCATCGACCCAGTATTGCGGCTTGCATGTACTCAGCACACTTGTATTCGGAAATCAGAGGCGTGCATTCATATTCGTAAATATAGATTCATGAGAGCATATCGTGACCTCACCCAAATGCCGATTTGGAATCCACTAGATTCCTAGTCCGTGATGTAGTCTTGTATGTCTTCCAACAGGATGAAGGAATGCCATATTCTACGCTACGTAGAGAAGAATTGTAAGAAGCCTATAACAAAGGCAAGTAGCTCTGCCAAAGTGTACTAAGAACAAAAGAGACAGACTCTAACGTGCACATTGGGGTTGGTTTCATTTCTTGGAAATTCAGCCCCCATGAAACCAATAGATCCATGTCCTGAGAGTGTGGGTTTTTCAGCAGAAATCATGCGACGCATAAGTATTCCGGTTGTACGGATATTATAGGAACATAAGTCTCCTTTACTGGGTCTCTGTGTACTGTGAACTCTTAGAAAGTTTAAAGACGTGTGAAACCTTCAACTGAAAAGGGACACACTTCTCTCCATTGGTACTGTGCATACAGATCTGAACAAAAGGAAAGAGGGAAGAAGAAAGGCCCATGGGACGCTAGTGGGCAGAACCACATTTACTTTAGGAACCTCTCGTCGGATGCAGCCCCTCCCCCAACACTGACAAGATGCAGCAGCCATTGGGGATGGCAGTTACCGGTTGGATTCCAGGTGGAATGTTGGTGTGTTCCACGAGGCTTGTTGTGGCTGTTGGATCCTAGGTAACCGGGCCGAGTTCTGTGGGTGGATCAGTGTGATGGAGGGGCTGCAGGCCTCTGTGGAGCTTGGCTTAGGTGTTTGGTCCGGGAAGCTGTGTAAGTTCGAGATACTTCTGCTGCCCAAAGACCTGAGTTCACAGGTCAGTTTCCAGAACCTGAAAGGGCAGACAGTGGAAGATCTGCCTGTCATCAGCTTACTGGTGAGGCTCCGAGGTACTTTCAGACTTGCCCAGTCCTGGTGAAGTCGACTTTAGGGGAGTCACGAAGAGAAGCTGGCCGAAAAGCTGGCTGCACGGATTGAGGAGAGATGCGAACACATGGATGAGAGATGTTCTGCTACAATGGAGAATACTGGCGTGGAGACAGCTGTAGAGGATACCAGGCTCAAAAGACATTCAGGAGACATATTGAACCTCGCTGATACTGGCAGAAACATACGGAGTGCCAACGTGGACTTGAGGAAGTTCCTCAATTCTCTTCTCCAAGAACGGGTCCAAGGTCCCTGACGTGTGCAAGAGAAGAGATGGCAGAGATGATCAAAACGCTCCTGTTCTTGGAAGAGGTCGTGAGAATCCACACGTCCCAAGGGGCCTTCCCAAGCCATACAGACCAAAATTCACCAAGCCCAGGTAAGCCTTTTCCCAGGTTTGTGCCTAGCTAGCAAGCACTTGCCCATCCCTCCCCTCCACTCACGCATCCATTTTGAAGTTTCAGTACCTGAGCGGCAATGAAGCCATTAGGAGAAGGGCAAGTCCCTCCTAGAATCAGAGTTCCTCCAGCTTCACACTCTGTGAACAACAGTGAAATCCTTAAAGGTCAAATAGTCTCGGCTGAAATAGATAGGAATTGAATACTTAGCTCACACCTAGAAACGATGGCCTTCCGCTAGATTCAGCAAATGTTGTGTTTATGTCTTCCCTGGGGTGAAGGGAGTGTGGTAAGTGAGGGGAATCTTTGACTGAACTTGAATCTGTATTAGGCCTCAGTTTTTCAAGACAGTATAGGTAAATAGTACAAGTCAGAAAGTGAAGTGTACTGTAAAAGTCGCCAATGACATTAAAGACACCGCTTATGTGGATCGTCTTTCACTTGAGTCAAGCCCCCGGGGGCACTATATCATGTGGGTGCAGACTTGGTTGCGTTAAATGGCTTTACCCAACATGATCGGAAGATTAACTGTTCTCATCACTGATAGAAGAACACCTGGTTCTCCATAGACAAGCATAACTGCAGCAGGGTTCTCCTAGCTATAATGCCTCTAGGTGCTTTTGGATTCAAACCTAAATGTATATATTTGGTTTGTTTCCTCTTGTATTTTCCTAGAGAGGGATGTTACCCCTTGAAATGCCAACATTGGCCAGTAGGTGACAAATAGGTCTAAAGCGCACCACATGCCCAAGTGTATCCAAGGTTGGGGGTTATTTCATGTTTCCAATAGTTATTTCATGTTTCCTGTTGGTCTCGGAGGCTTCAACCGTAAAGAGCTGACATGACCCCTTTAAAAGTTTGGACTGCGAGTTTGCATTCTATCTGCCTAGGTTTTCCGTAGAGCTGACACAATGTTACCAAAATTGACAAGTCTGGCTTCTAGGTCGATTTAGTGTGTTTCAAAAAATAACTTCATTTTCGTATAACTCCCAAAACATGGAAATGAATTCTGTTAAAATTCTTAAAGACTGCAAATGAGATATCAACACAATGTCAAAACAGGTTTCTTTGGACAACCCCTCCCACCACGGCTGTATAGAAACCAAGAGCTAAGCAAATATCACATTTCTGTGAAATGTATCTGGATAGTGTTGATTCATCGATGCCCAGTTGGCAGAGAAGAAGTGCAACCTGCACTCACGCGCTCCCTTGTACAGAGAAATGTAAAACTACACTCACCCAGCCTTTGGCACAGGACACTTGCCGAAGAGAGGTCTGTTACTTCCAAAGACAGGATGAGGCCTCAGGACACCTGGAAGCAGGAGAAGGCAAAGCAGGGAATGGAAACCAGTGCAGGGTCTGACCAACAATGGTGAAACACTGTTTAACTTGGACGCACCCTCTCAAGCGGACAGGAGGCATGAGATTGAAGGTGATGTGCTGAGATTTACAAGAGTGCACAGCAGATGCTTGGCTGACAGAACTCAAAGAAACCAGCGCAAAATATCCCCACAGTTGATTCTGAGACCAAGATCCGTGATGCCAAATTACAGTTAGCAGGGGCATCGGTAAGTGAGGTATAGGGCTACGGTTGATGGCATACGCTGAGTCTCAGGGATCTGGAGTGCGTTGTGGGATGTGGTGGGTCTAATCAAGAGAGCAAACCGAACAGTGTACCAATGATAAATCAACCACACTGGTCGCGCGGTTGAGATTACCGATATGTCCCATGGCCACACCCAGTGCATCTGCAGGACCAGGGACCAATTGGGCATTTTGCCAATAGAGCACGTGTGGGGCTGAATCAGAGCTATCGTGCATCTGGTCTGAGGGATCCAAGGGGCCTTGGTTTTGAAATCAGAATGAAAAGCCTTAGGATCTGCTACATTCATAACCTGGGCTGGGATTATGGTTTGGTTTGAGGCACAGGATGCGCAACAGCTCTGTGGTGGCTTCGTGCACACGTGCCACAAGGATGATAGGACAAGGTAGAGTGGTCCAAGTCCACAGCGTGAGAAGAGGAAGCATTTCCTTCAGCACTATCTCCCAAAATCGGATGCTACATTTTGGATGGCACCGGCACGGTACGGCAGCGAGGACACCAAGGTCGGTCTGCGGGATCATTCCAGCAGGCCCTGATGTGTGACATCCATGGATGTGCTTCCACTGGTGTTTCAGTAGACACAGAATCTCTGGGAAGAACTGCTTTCATTGGGACATTCCCGTGGCACTACAAAGCACAAGCGCACTCTCAGTTTGCTGTTTGGAAACACTCCAAAATGACATAGAGCAGAATGCAGAGCTGAGAACCTTTAGAATCCTCATTTCCACAAGAGGCCGTGTCCTGCGCACTTTCAGAATTGTGAGATAAGCGTAATCAAAATGAAGTTATGCTAATCGAAGTAGTATGGGTTGTTCATCACAACAAATGCAACACCAGCAATTGGAGATATACCAGACAACACACACAGGAAGAGAATATGGCATCAATGACTAGGAGAAATTGTCCTCACAGAAATCCCTTGGAATTGCGTAGAGACAAGAGTCTAAAATTTTCACTTAACATAGCCCTAAAAATCTACATTAGATACCTGATATTACCTAACCAGTAGAGATGAAGAAGTACAGTAAAAGAAATAGGAAGTACCATTTTCAGTTCCAAAGATATTGAAGGCCCAAAAGATAAGCTTTCATACAACTAGACTGCAAAACGCTATGCAGTCCAAGTGTTGAAAATGGAGGTCAGGAAATCACTGAATAACAAAAGAGTCTCAGAATCACAAAAGGCAGAATACCAGAAAAGGGGAAGAGAAAGTCTAAAGACGAGCCAAAAGATATCAGAAAACTCAGTGGATGTGATAATATCAGGGCTAAAATTCAGTCCTTAGCAGACTAGATAATGCAGAGGGACGCGTGAATGACTGTGAAGACAGGGGAACAGAAATCCCTCGGTCAGATTCGGACATAGGAAAGCAAGTGCAAAACAATGAAAATATTGCTGTTGTATCCTGGGTTAAGACAGGGCATGAAAGACTAGAATTCATAAGAGTCCCAGATGGAAAAGCAAGAGATAAAGAAATAAAATATGTCTGAAAATTTATCTGTAGAAATATCAGACTGAAACTTGTTGAAAGCCAAGAAAAAATCATCTATGCGAATTCAGGAATTACACAGCATCCAAAGGAGGTGGAATCCCAATAGACCTACCAGCAGCTGTATGATTCCATTCAACAAAGTTCACGAATATCACAGTGATTTAAAATGCACCTGGAGGAAACAACATAGTCACAAGGGAACCTCCAGAGGGGTTTCAGCTTATAAGTCGGCAGCAATTTTGCAGGACAGGGAGGAGTGCCAGGACACAGACCATATCCTGAATGGCCAAAGGCTGCCACCTAGGGTAGCCTATGCCACATGACCACCATTTCTAATAACGGCAGAGCTAGAGCAATCCACAGACCGGCAAATCATAAAAGAATTCAGCAGTTCAAAACTTCTTCTAAAAGGAAGGTTGAGAATACTCATCGGAATAGAAAAGCAGCAAGATGAAATGGAAAGAAGAAAACCATTATTGGAAATGCAAGAAGAGCATGAGTGGCAAAGAAGAAACAAGAAGAAGGCAAGGAGGACATCAAAACCTTAAAGATTGGAGAGGGAAGCAGGAAATCATAGGTGATTGGAAGCACTCTCTTAAGTGAATCAGCTTATTTGACTCTCTGTTTGAAGCGAAAGGAGAGATGCATGTTCTGACGTGTTTGCAAAACAAGCGAGAAGCTGACCAACAAAGAATCAAACCAACAAACATGCACCAAAATGGTACGGTTGGCTGACATATACCATGGGAAACATGATTATTCAAAAGAAAATACTCAAGGTGATGTCAAGGATCATTCAGCACTCATCGACCCAGTATTGCGGCTTGCATGTACTCAGCACACTTGTATTCGGAAATCAGAGGCGTGCATTCATATTCGTAAATATAGATTCATAAGAGCATATCGTGACCTCACCCAAATGCCGATTTGGAATCCAATGGATTGCTAGTCCGTGATGTAGTCTTGTATGTCTTCCAACAGGATGAAGGAATGCCATATTCTACGCTACGTAGAGAAGAATTGTAAGAAGCCTATAACAAAGGCAAGTAGCTCTGCCAAAGTGTACTAAGGGCAAAAGAGACAGACAGTAAAGTGCACATTGGGGTTGGTTTCATTTCTTGGAAATTCAGCCCCCATGAAACCAATAGATCCATGTCCTGAGAGTGTGGGTTTTTCAGCAGAAATCATGCGACGCATATGTATTCCGGTTGTACGGATATTATAGGAACATAAGTCTCCTTTACTGGGTCTCTGTGTACTGTGAACTCTTAGAAAGTTTAAAGACGTGTGAAACCTTCAACTGAAAATGGACACACTTCTCTCCATTGGTACTGTGCATACAGATCTGAACAAAAGGAAAGAGGGAAGAAGAAAGGCCCATGGGACGCTAGTGGGCAGAACCACATTTACTTTAGGAACCTCTCTTCGGATGCAGCCCCTCCCCCAAAACTGACAAGATGCAGCAGCCATTGGGGATGGCAGTTACCGGTTGGATTCCAGGTGGAATGTTGGTGTGTTCCACGAGGCTTGTTGTGGCTGTTGGATCCTAGGTAACCGGGCCGAGTTCTGTGGGTGGATCAGTGTGATGGAGGGGCTGCAGGCCTCTGTGGAGCTTGGCTTAGGTGTTTGTTCCGGGAAGCTGTGTAAGTTCGAGATACTTCTGCTGCCCAAAGACCTGAGTTCACAGGTCAGTTTCCAGAACCTGAAAGGGCAGACAGTGGAAGATCTGCCTGTCTTAAGCTTACTGGTGAGGCTCCGAGGTACTTTCAGACTTGCCCAGTCCTGTTGAATTCGACTTTAGGGGAGTCACGAAGAGAAGCTGGCCGAAAAGCTGGCTGGACGGATTGAGGAGAGATGCGAACACATGGATGAGAGATGTTCTGCTACAATGGAGAATACTGGCGTGGAGACAGCTGTAGAGGATACCAGGCTCAAAAGACATTCAGGAGACATATTGAACCTCGCTGATACTGGCAGAAACATACGGAGTGCCAACGTGGACTTGAGGAAGTTCCTCAATTCTCTTCTCCAAGAACGGGTCCAAGGTCCCTGACGTGTGCAAGAGAAGAGATGGCAGAGATGATCAAAACGCTCCTGTTCTTGGAAGAGGTCGTGAGAATCCACACGTCCCAAGGGGCCTTCCCAAGCCATTCAGACCAAAATTCACCAAGCCCAGGTAAGCCTTTTCCCAGGTTTGGGCCTAGCTAGCAAGCACTTGCCCTTCCCTCCCCTCCACTCACGCATCCATTTTGAAGGTTCAGTACCTGAGCGGCAATGAAGCCATTAGGAGAAGGGCAAGTCCCTCCTAGAATCAGAGTTCCTCCAGCTTCACACTCTGTGAACAACAGTGAACTCCTTAAAGGTCAAATAGTCTCGGCTGAAATAGATAGGAATTGAATACTTAGCTCACACCTAGAAACGATGGCCTTCCGCTAGATTCAGCAAATGTTGTGTTTATGTCTTACCTGGGGTGAAGGGAGTGTGGTAAGTGAGGGGAATATTTGACTGAACTTGAATCTGTATTAGGCCTCAGTTTTTCAAGACAGTATAGGTAAATAGTACAAGTCAGAAAGTGAAGTGTACTGTAAAAGTCGCCAATGACATTAAAGACACAGCTTATGTGGATCGTCTTTCACTTGAGTCAAGCCCCCGGGGGCACTATATCATGTGGGTGCAGACTTGGTTGCGTTAAATGGCTTTACCCAACATGATCGGAAGATTAACTGTTCTCATCACTGATAGAAGAACACCTGGTTCTCCATAGACAAGCATAACTGCAGCAGGGTTCTCCTAGCTATAATGCCTCTAGGTGCTTTTGGATTCAAACCTAAATGTATATATTTGGTTTGTTTCCTCTTGTATTTTCCTAGAGAGGGATGTTACCCCTTGAAATGCCAACATTGGCCAGTAGGTGACAAATAGGACTAAAGCGCACCACATGCCCAAGTGTATCCAAGGTTGGGGGTTATTTCATGTTTCCAATAGTTATTTCATGGTTCCTGTTGGTCTCGGAGGCTTCAACCGTAAAGAGCTGACATGACCCCTTTAACAGTTTGGACTGCTAGTTTGCATTCTATCTGTCTAGGTTTTCCGTAGAGCTGACACAATGTTACCAAAATTGACAAGTCTGGCTTCTAGGTCGATTTAGTGTGTTTCAAAAAATAACTTCATTTTCGTATAACTCCCAAAACATGGAAATGAATTCTGTTAAAATTCTTAAAGACTGCAAATGAGATATCAACACAATGTCAAAACAGGTTTCTTTGGACAACCCCTCCCACCACGGCTGTATAGAAACCAAGAGCTAAGCAAATATCACATTTCTGTGAAATGTATCTGGATAGTGTTGATTCATCGATGCCCAGTTGGCAGAGAAGAAGTGCAACCTGCACTCACGCGCTCCCTTGTACAGAGAAATGTAAAACTCCACTCACCCAGCCTTTGGCACAGGACACTTGCCGAAGAGAGGTCTGTTACTTCCAAAGACAGGATGAGGCCTCAGGACACCTGGAAGCAGGAGAAGGCAAAGCAGGGAATGGAAACCAGTGCAGGGTCTGACCAACAAGGGTGAAACCCTGTTTAACTTGGACGCACCCTCTCAAGCGGACAGGAGGCATGAGATTGAAGGTGATGTGCTGAGATTTACAAGAGTGCACAGCAGATGCTTGGCTGACAGAACTCAAAGAAACCAGCGCAAAATATCCCCACAGTTGATTCTGAGACCAAGATCCGTGATGCCAAATTACAGTTAGCAGGGGCATCGGTAAGTGAGGTATAGGGCTACGGTTGATGGCATACACTGAGTCTCAGGGATCTGGAGTGCGTTGTGGGATGTGGTGGGTCTAATCAAGAGAGCAAACCGAACAGTGTAACAATGATAAATCAACCAAACTGGTTGCGCGGTTGAGATTACCGATATGTCCCATGGCCACACCCAGTGCATCTGCAGGACCGGGGACCAATTGGGCATTTTGCCAATAGAGCACGTGTGGGGCTGAATCAGAGCTAACGTGCATCTGGTCTGAGGGATCCAGGGGGCCTTGGGTTTGAAATCAGAATGAAAAGCCTTAGGATCTGCTACATTCATAACCTGGGCTGGGATTATGGTTTGGTTTGAGGCACAGGATGCGCAACAGCTCTGTGGTGGCCTTCGTGCACCCGTGCCACAAGGATGATAGGACAAGGTAGAGTGGTCCAAGTCCACAGCGTGAGAAGAGGAAGCATTTCCTTCAGCACTATCTCCCAAAATCGGATGCTACATTTTGGATGGCACCGGCACGGTACGGCAGATAGGACACCAAGGTAGGTCTGCGGGATCATTCCAGCAGGCCCTGATTTGTGACATCCATGGATGTGCTTCCACTGGTGTTTCAGTAGACAGAGAAGCTCTGGGAAGAACTGCTTTCATTGGGACATTCCCGTGGCACTACAAAGCACAAGCGCACTCTCAGTTTGCTGTTTTGGAAACACTCCAAAATGACATAGAGCAGAATGCAGAGCTGAGAACCTTTACAATCCTCATTTCCACAAGAGGCCGTGTCCTGCGCACTTTCAGAATTGTGAGATAAGCGTAATCAAAATGAAGTTATGCTAATCGAAATAGTATGGGTTGTTCATCACAACAAATGCAACACCAGCAATTGGAGATATACCAGACAACACACACAGGAAGAGAATATGGCATCAATGTCTAGGAGAAATTGTCCTCACAGAAATCCCTTGGAATTGCGTTGAGACAAGAGTCTAAAATTTTCACTTAACTTAGCCCTAAAAATCTACATTAGATACCTGATATTACCTGACCAGTAGAGATGAAGAAGTACAGTAAAAGAAATAGGAAGTACCATTTTCAGTTCCAAAGATATTGAAGGCCCAAAAGATAAGCTTTCATACAACTAGACTGCAAAACGCTATGCAGTCCAAGTGTTGAAAATGGAGGTCAGGAAAACACTGAAGAACAAAAGGGTCTCAGAATCACAAAAGGCAGAATACCAGAAAAGGGGAAGAGAAAGTCTAAAGACGAGCCAAAAGATATCAGAAAACTCAGTGGATGTGATAATATCAGGGCTAAAATTCAGTCCTTAGCAGACTAGATAATGCAGAGGGACGCGTGAATGACTGTGAAGACAGGGGAACAGAAATCCCTCGGTCAGATTCGGACATAGGAAAGCAAGTGCAAAACAATGAAAATATTGCTGTTGTATCCTGGGTTAAGACAGGGCATGAAAGACTAGAATTCATAAGAGTCCCAGATGGAAAAGCAAGAGATAAAGAAATAAAATATGTCTGAAAATTTATCTGTAGAAATATCAGACTGAAACTTGTTGAAAGCCAAGAAAAAATCATCTATGCGAATTCAGGAATTACACAGCATCCAAAGGAGGTGGAATCCCAATAGACCTACCAGCAGCTGTATGATTCCATTCAACAACGTTCACGAATATCACAGTGATTTAAAATGCACCTGGAGGAAACAACATAGTCACCAGGGAACCTCCAGAGGGGTTTCAGCTTCTAACTCGGCAGCAATATTGCAGGACAGGGAGGAGTGCCAGGACACAGACCATATCCTGAATGGCCAAATGCTGCCACCTAGGGTAGCCTATGCCACATGACCACAATTTCTAATAACGGCAGAGCTAGAGCAATCCACAGACCGGCAAATCATAAAAGAATTCAGCAGTTCAAAACTTCTTCTAAAAGGAAGGTTGAGAATACTCCCCGGAATAGAAAAGCAGCAAGATGAAATGGAAAGAAGAAAACCATTATTGGAAATGCAAGAAGAGCATGAGTGGCAAAGAAGAAAGAAGAAGAAGGCAAGGAGGACATCAAAACCTTAAAGATTGGAGAGGGAAGCAGGAAATCATAGGTGATTGGAAGCACTCTCTTAAGTGAATCAGCTTATTTGACTCTCTGTTTGAAGCGAAAGGAGAGATGCATGTACTGACGTGTTTGCAAAACAAGCGAGAAGCAGACCAACAAATAATCAAACCAACAAACATGCACCAAAATGGTACGGTTGGCTGACATATACCATGGGAAAAATGATTATTCAAAAGAAAATTCTCAAGGTGATGTAAAGGATCATTCAGCACGCATCGACCCAGTATTGCGGCTTGCATGTACTCAGCACACTTGTATTCGGAAATCAGAGGCATGCATTCATATTCGTAAATATAGATTCATAAGAGCATATCGTGACCTCACCCAAATGCCGATTTGGAATCCAATGGATTCCTAGTCCGTGATGTAGTCTTGTATGTCTTCCAACAGGATGAAGGAATGCCATATTCTACGCTACGTAGAGAAGAATTGTAAGAATCCTATAACAAAGGCAAGTAGCTCTGCCAAAGTGTACTAAGAGCAAAAGAGTCAGACAGTAAAGTGCACATTGGGGTTGGTTTCATTTCTTGGAAATTCAGCCCCCATGAAACCAATAGATCCATGTCCTGTGAGTGAGGGTTTTTCAGCAGAAATCATGCGACGCATATGTATTCCGGTTGTACGGATATTATAGGAACATAAGTCTCCTTTACTGGGTCTCTGTGTACTGTGAACTCTTAAAAAGTTTATAGAAGTGTGAAACCTTCAACTGAAAAGGGACACACTTCTCTCCATTGGTACTGTGCATACAGATCTGAACAAAGGGAAAGAGGGAAGAATAAAGGCCCATGGGATGCTAGTGGGCAGAACAACATTTACTTTAGGAACCTCTCGTCGGATGCAGCCCCTCCCCTAACACTGACAAGATGCAGCAGCCATTGGGGATGGCAGTTACCGGTTGGATTCCAGGTGGAATGTTGGTGTGTTCCACGAGGCTTGTTGTGGCTGTTGGATCCTAGGTAACCGGGCCGAGTTCTGTGGGTGGATCAGTGTGATGGAGGGGCTGCAGGCCTCTGTGGAGCTTGGCTTAGGTGTTTGGTCCGGGAAGCTGTGTAAGTTCGAGATACTTCTGCTGCCCAAAGACCTGAGTTCACAGGTCAGTTTCCAGAACCTGAAAGGGCAGACAGTGGAAGATCTGCCTGTCATCAGCTTACTGGTGAGGCTCCGAGGTACTTTCAGACTTGCCCAGTCCTGGTGAAGTCGACTTTAGGGGAGTCACGAAGAGAAGCTGGCCGAAAAGCTGGCGGCACGGATTGAGGAGAGATGCGAACACATGGATGAGAGATGTTCTGCTACAATGGAGAATACTGGCGTGGAGACAGCTGTAGAGGATACCAGGCTCAAAAGACATTCAGGAGACATATTGAACCTCGCTGATACTGGCAGAAACATACGGAGTGCCCACGTGGACTTGAGGAAGTTCCTCAATTCTCTTCTCCAAGAACGGGTCCAAGGTCCCTGACGTGTGCAAGAGAAGAGATGGCAGAGATGATCAAAACGCTCCTGTTCTTGGAAGAGGTCGTGAGAATCCACACGTCCCAAGGGGCCTTCCCAAGCCATTCAGACCAAAATTCACCAAGCCCAGGTAAGCCTTTTCCCAGGTTTGGGCCTAGCTAGCAAGCACTTGCCCTTCCCTCCCCTCCACTCACGCATCCATTTTGAAGGTTCAGTACCTGAGCGGCAATGAAGCCATTAGGAGAAGGGCAAGTCCCTCCTAGAATCAGAGTTCCTCCAGCTTCACACTCTGTGAACAACAGTGAACTCCTTAAAGGTCAAATAGTCTCGGCTGAAATAGATAGGAATTGAATATTTAGCTCACACCTAGAAACGATGGCCTTCCGCTAAATTCAGCAAATGATGTGTTTATGTCTTCCCTGGGGTGAAGGGAGTGTGGTAAGTGAGGGGAATCTTTGACTGAACTTGAATCTGTATTAGGCCTCAGTTTTTCAAGACACTATAGGTAAATAGTACAAGTCAGAAAGTGAAGTGTACTGTAAAAGTCGCCAATGACTTTAAAGACACAGCTTATGTGGATCGTCTTTCACTTGAGTCAAGCCCCCGGGGGCACTATATCATGTGGGTGCAGACTTGGTTGCGTTAAATGGCTTTACCCAACATGATCGGAAGATTAACTGTTCTCATCACTGATAGAAGAACACCTGGTTCTCCATAGACAAGCATAACTGCAGCAGGGTTCTACTAGTTACAATGCCTCTAGGTGCTTTTGGATTCAAACCTAAATGTATATATTTGGTTTGTTTCCTCTTGTATTTTCCTAGAGAGGGATGTTACCCCTTGAAATGCCAACATTGGCCAGTAGGTGACAAATAGGACTAAAGGGCACCACATGCCCAAGTGTATCCAAGGTTGGGGGTTATTTCATGTTTCCAATAGTTATTTCATGGTTCCTGTTGGTCTCGGAGGCTTCAACCGTAAAGAGCTGACATGAACCCTTTAACAGTTTGGACTGCTAGTTTGCATTCTATCTGTCTAGGTTTTCCGTAGAGCTGACACAATGTTACCAAAATTGACAAGTCTGACTTCTAGGTCGATTTAGTGTGTTTCAAAAAATAAATTCATTTTCGTATAACTCCCAAAACATGGAAATGAATTCTGTTAAAATTCTTAAAGACTGCAAATGAGATATCAACACAATGTCAAAACAGGTTTCTTTGGACAACCCCTCCCACCACGGCTGTATAAAAACCAAGAGCTAAGCAAATATCACATTTCTGTGAAATGTATCTGGATAGTGTTGATTCATCGATGCCCAGTTGGCAGAGAAGAAGTGCAACCTGCACTCACGCGCTCCCTTGTACAGAGAAATGTAAAACTCCACTCACCCAGCCTTTGGCACAGGACACTTGCCGAAGAGAGGTCTGTTACTTCCAAAGACAGGATGAGGCCTCAGGACACCTGGAAGCAGGAGAAGGCAAAGCAGGGAATGGAAACCAGTGCAGGGTCTGACCAACAAGGGTGAAACTCTGTTTAACTTGGACGCACCCTCTCAAGCGGACAGGAGGCATGAGATTGAAGGTGATGTGCTGAGATTTACAAGAGTGCACAGCAGATGCTTGGCTGACAGAACTCAAAGAAACCAGCGCAAAATATCCCCACAGTTGATTCTGAGACCAAGATCCGTGATGCCAAATTACAGTTAGCAGGGGCATCGGTAAGTGAGGTATAGGGCTACGGTTGATGGCATATGCTGAGTCTCAGGGATCTGGAGTGCGTTGTGGGATGTGGTGGGTCTAATCAAGAGAGCAAACCGAACAGTGTACCAATGATAAATCAACCAAACTGGTCGCACGGTTGAGATTACCGATATGTCCCATGGCCACACCCAGTGCATCTGCAGGACCAGGGACCAATTGGGCATTTTGCCAATAGAGCACGTGTGGGGCTGAATCAGAGCTATCGTGCATCTGGTCTGAGGGATCCAGGGGGCCTTGGGTTTGAAATCAGAATGAAAAGCCTTAGGATCTGCTACATTCATAACCTGGGCTGGGATTATGGTTTGGTTTGAGGCAAAGGATGCGCAACAGTTCTGTGGTGGCCTTCGTGCACCCGTGCCACAAGGATGATAGGACAAGGTAGAGTGGTCCAAGTCCACAGCGTGAGAAGAGGAAGCATTTCCTTCAGCACTATCTCCCAAAATCGGATGCTACATTTTGGATGGCACCGGCACAGTACGGCAGCGAGGACACCAAGGTCGGTCTGCGGGATCATTCCAGCAGGCCCTGATTTGTGACATCCATGGATGTGCTTCCACTGGTGTTTCAGTAGACAGAGAAGCTCTGGGAAGAACTGCTTTCATTGGGACATTCCCGTGGCACTACAAAGCACAAGCGCACTCTCAGTTTGCTGTTTTGGAAACACTCCAAAATGACATAGAGCAGAATGCAGAGCTGAGAACCTTTAGAATCCTCATTTCCACAAGAGGCCGTGTCCTGCGCACTTTCAGAATTGTGAGATAAGCGTAATCAAAATGAAGTTATGCTAATCGAAATAGTATGGGTTGTTCATCACAACAAATGCAACACCAGCAATTGGAGATATACAAGACAACACACAGGAAGAGAATATGGCATCAATGTCTAGGAGAAATTGTCCTCACAGAAATCCCTTGGAATTGCGTAGAGACAAGAGCCTAAAATTTTCACTTAACATAGCTCTAAAAATCTACATTAAATACCTGATATTACCTGACCAGTAGAGATGAAGAAGTACAGTAAAAGAAATAGGAAGTACCATTTTCAGTTCCAAAGATATTGAAGGCACAAAAGATAAGCTTTCAAACAACTAGACTGCAAAACGCTATGCAGTCCAAGTGTTGAAAATGGAGGTCAGGAAATCACTGAAGAACAAAAGGGTCTCAGAATCACAAAAGGCAGAATACCAGAAAAGGGGAAGAGAAAGTCTAAAGACGAGCCAAAAAATATCAGAAAACTCAGTGGATGTGATAATATCAGGGCTAAAATTCAGTCCTTAGCAGACTAGATAATGCAGAGGGACGCGTGAATGACTGTGAAGACAGGGGAACAGAAATCCCTCGGTCAGATTCGGACATAGGAAAGCAAGTGCAAAACAATGAAAATATTGCTGTTGTATCCTGGGTTAAGACAGGGCATGAAAGACTAGAAATCATAAGAGTCCCAGATGGAAAAGCAAGAGATAAAGAAATAAAATATGTCTGAAAATTTATCTGTAGAAATATCAGACTGAAACTTGTTGAAAGCCAAGAAAAAATCATCTATGCGAATTCAGGAATTACACAGCATCCAAAGGAGGTGGAATCCCAATAGACCTACCAACAGCTGTATGATTCCAATCAACAAAGTTCACGAATATCACAATGATTTAAAATGCACCTGTAGGAAACAACATAGTCACAAGGGAACCTCCAGAGGGGTTTCAGCTTATAACTAGGCAGCAATTTTGCAGGACAGGGAGGAGTGCCAGGACACAGACCATATCCTGAATGGCCTAATGCTGCCACCTAGGGTAGCCTATGCCACATGACCACCATTTCTAATAACGGCAGAGCTAGAGCAATCCACAGACCGGCAAATCATAAAAGAATTCAGCAGTTCAAAATTTCTTCTAAAAGGAAGGTTGAGAATACTCCCCGGAATAGAAAAGCAGCAAGATGAAATGGAAAGAAGAAAACCATTATTGGAAATGCAAGAAGAGCATGAGTGGCAAAGAAGAAACAAGAAGAAGGCAAGGAGGACATCAAAACCTTAAAGATTGGAGAGGGAAGCTGGAAATCATAGGTGATTGGAAGCACTCTCTTAAGTGAATCAGCTTATTTGACTCTCTGTTTGAAGCGAAAGGAGAGATGCATGTCCTGACGTGTTTGCAAAACAAGCGAGAAGCAGACCAGCAAAGAATCAAACCAACAAACATGCACCAAAATGGTACGGTTGGCTGACATTTACCATGGGAAACAAGATTATTCAAAAGAAAATACTCAAGGTGATGTCAAGGATCATTCAGCACGCATCGACCCAGTATCGCGGCTTGCATGTACTCAGCACACTTGTATTCGGAAATCAGAGGCGTGCATTCATATTCGTAAATATAGATTCATAAGAGCATATCGTGACCTCACCCAAATGCCGATTTGGAATCCACTGGATTCCTAGTCCGTGATGTAGTCTTGTATGTCTTCCAACAGGATGAAGGAATGCCATATTCTACGCTACGTAGAGAAGAATTGTAAGAAGCCTATAACAAAGGCAAGTAGCTCTGCCAAAGTGTACCAAGAGCAAAAGAGACAGACAGTAAAGTGCACATTGGGGTTGGTTTCATTTCTTGGAAATTCAGCCCCCATGAAACCAATAGATCCATGTCCTGAGAGTGTGGGTTTTTCAGCAGAAATCATGCGACGCATATGTATTCCGGTTGTACGGATATTATAGGAACATAAGTCTCCTTTACTGGGTCTCTGTGTACTGTGAACTCTTAGAAAGTTTAAAGACGTGTGAAACCTTCAACTGAAAAGGGACACACTTCTCTCCATTGGTACTGTGCATACAGATCTGAACAAAAGGAAAGAGGGAAGAAGAAAGGCCCATGGGACGCTAGTGGGCAGAACCACATTTACTTTAGGAACCTCTCGTCGGATGCAGCCCCTCCCCCAACACTGACAAGATGCAGCAGCCATTGGGGATGGCAGTTACCGGTTGGATTCCAGGTGGAATGTTGGTGTGTTCCACGAGGCTTGTTGTGGCTGTTGGATCCTAGGTAACCGGGCCGAGTTCTGTGGGTGGATCAGTGTGATGGAGGGGCTGCAGGCCTCTGTGGAGCTTGGCTTAGGTGTTTGGTCCGGGAAGCTGTGTAAGTTCGAGATACTTCTGCTGCCCAAAGACCTGAGTTCACAGGTCAGTTTCCAGAACCTGAAAGGGCAGACAGTGGAAGATCTGCCTGTCATCAGCTTACTGGTGAGGCTCCGAGGTACTTTCAGACTTGCCCAGTCATGGTGAAGTCGACTTTAGGGGAGTCACGAAGAGAAGCTGGCCGAAAAGCTGGCGGCACGGATTGAGGAGAGATGCGAACACATGGATGAGAGATGTTCTGCTACAATGGAGAATACTGGCGTGGAGACAGCTGTAGAGGATACCAGGCTCAAAAGACATTCAGGAGACATATTGAACCTCGCTGATACTGGCAGAAACATACGGAGTGCCAACGTGGACTTGAGGAAGTTCCTCAATTCTCTTCTCCAAGAACGGGTCCAAGGTCCCTGACGTGTGCAAGAGAAGAGATGGCAGAGATGATCAAAACGCTCCTGTTCTTGGAAGAGGTCGTGAGAATCCACACGTCCCAAGGGGCCTTCCCAAGCCATTCAGACCAAAATTCACCAAGCCCAGGTAAGCCTTTTCCCAGGTTTGGGCCTAGATAGCAAGCACTTGCCCTTCCCTCCCCTCCACTCACGCATCCATTTTGAAGGTTCAGTACCTGAGCGGCAATGAAGCCATTAGGAGAAGGGCAAGTCCCTCCTAGAATCAGAGTTCCTCCAGCTTCACACTCTGTGAACAACAGTGAACTCCTTAAAGGTCAAATAGTCTCGGCTGAAATAGATAGGAATTGAATATTTAGCTCACACCTAGAAACGATGGCCTTCCGCTAAATTCAGCAAATGATGTGTTTATGTCTTCCCTGGGGTGAAGGGAGTGTGGTAAGTGAGGGGAATCTTTGACTGAACTTGAATCTGTATTAGGCCTCAGTTTTTCAAGACACTATAGGTAAATAGTACAAGTCAGAAAGTGAAGTGTACTGTAAAAGTCGCCAATGACTTTAAAGACACAGCTTATGTGGATCGTCTTTCACTTGAGTCAAGCCCCCGGGGGCACTATATCATGTGGGTGCAGACTTGGTTGCGTTAAATGGCTTTACCCAACATGATCGGAAGATTAACTGTTCTCATCACTGATAGAAGAACACCTGGTTCTCCATAGACAAGCATAACTGCAGCAGGGTTCTACTAGTTACAATGCCTCTAGGTGCTTTTGGATTCAAACCTAAATGTATATATTTGGTTTGTTTCCTCTTGTATTTTCCTAGAGAGGGATGTTACCCCTTGAAATGCCAACATTGGCCAGTAGGTGACAAATAGGACTAAAGGGCACCACATGCCTAAGTGTATCCAATGTTGGGGGTTATTTCATGTTTCCAATAGTTATTTCATGGTTCCTGTTGGTCTCGGAGGCTTCAACCGTAAAGAGCTGACATGAACCCTTTAACAGTTTGGACTGCTAGTTTGCATTCTATCTGTCTAGGTTTTCCGTAGAGCTGACACAATGTTACCAAAATTGACAAGTCTGACTTCTAGGTCGATTTAGTGTGTTTCAAAAAATAAATTCATTTTCGTATAACTCCCAAAACATGGAAATGAATTCTGTTAAAATTCTTAAAGACTGCAAATGAGATATCAACACAATGTCAAAACAGGTTTCTTTGGACAACCCCTCCACCACGGCTGTATAGAAACCAAGAGCTAAGCAAATATCACATTTCTGTGAAATGTATCTGGATAGTGTTGATTCATCGATGCCCAGTTGGCAGAGAAGAAGTGCAACCTGCACTCACGCGCTCCCTTGTACAGAGAAATGTAAAACTCCACTCACCCAGCCTTTGGCACAGGACACTTGCCGAAGAGAGGTCTGTTACTTCCAAAGACAGGATGAGGCCTCAGGACACCTGGAAGCAGGAGAAGGCAAAGCAGGGAATGGAAACCAGTGCAGGGTCTGACCAACAAGGGTGAAACTCTGTTTAACTTGGACGCACCCTCTCAAGCGGACAGGAGGCATGAGATTGAAGGTGATGTGCTGAGATTTACAAGAGTGCACAGCAGATGCTTGGCTGACAGAACTCAAAGAAACCAGCGCAAAATATCCCCACAGTTGATTCTGAGACCAAGATCCGTGATGCCAAATTACAGTTAGCAGGGGCATCGGTAAGTGAGGTATAGGGCTACGGTTGATGGCATATGCTGAGTCTCAGGGATCTGGAGTGCGTTGTGGGATGTGGTGGGTCTAATCAAGAGAGCAAACCGAACAGTGTACCAATGATAAATCAACCAAACTGGTCGCACGGTTGAGATTACCGATATGTCCCATGGCCACACCCAGTGCATCTGCAGGACCAGGGACCAATTGGGCATTTTGCCAATAGAGCACGTGTGGGGCTGAATCAGAGCTATCGTGCATCTGGTCTGAGGGATCCAGGGGGCCTTGGGTTTGAAATCAGAATGAAAAGCCTTAGGATCTGCTACATTCATAACCTGGGCTGGGATTATGGTTTGGTTTGAGGCAAAGGATGCGCAACAGTTCTGTGGTGGCCTTCGTGCACCCGTGCCACAAGGATGATAGGACAAGGTAGAGTGGTCCAAGTCCACAGCGTGAGAAGAGGAAGCATTTCCTTCAGCACTATCTCCCAAAATCGGATGCTACATTTTGGATGGCACCGGCACGGTACGGCAGCGAGGACACCAAGGTCGGTCTGCGGGATCATTCCAGCAGGCCCTGATTTGTGACATCCATGGATGTGCTTCCACTGGTGTTTCAGTAGACAGAGAAGCTCTGGGAAGAACTGCTTTCATTGGGACATTCCCGTGGCACTACAAAGCACAAGCGCACTCTCAGTTTGCTGTTTTGGAAACACTCCAAAATGACATAGAGCAGAATGCAGAGCTGAGAACCTTTAGAATCCTCATTTCCACAAGAGGCCGTGTCCTGCGCACTTTCAGAATTGTGAGATAAGCGTAATCAAAATGAAGTTATGCTAATCGAAATAGTATGGGTTGTTCATCACAACAAATGCAACACCAGCAATTGGAGATATACAAGACAACACACAGGAAGAGAATATGGCATCAATGTCTAGGAGAAATTGTCCTCACAGAAATCCCTTGGAATTGCGTAGAGACAAGAGCCTAAAATTTTCACTTAACATAGCCCTAAAAATCTACATTAAATACCTGATATTACCTGACCAGTAGAGATGAAGAAGTACAGTAAAAGAAATAGGAAGTACCATTTTTAGTTCCAAAGATATTGAAGGCACAAAAGATAAGCTTTCAAACAACTAGACTGCAAAACGCTATGCAGTCCAAGTGTTGAAAATGGAGGTCAGGAAATCACTGAAGAACAAAAGGGTCTCAGAATCACAAAAGGCAGAATACCAGAAAAGGGGAAGAGAAAGTCTAAAGACGAGCCAAAAAATATCAGAAAACTCAGTGGATGTGATAATATCAGGGCTAAAATTCAGTCCTTAGCAGACTAGATAATGCAGAGGGACGCGTGAATGACTGTGAAGACAGGGGAACAGAAATCCCTCGGTCAGATTCGGACATAGGAAAGCAAGTGCAAAACAATGAAAATATTGCTGTTGTATCCTGGGTTAAGACAGGGCATGAAAGACTAGAAATCATAAGAGTCCCAGATGGAAAAGCAAGAGATAAAGAAATAAAATATGTCTGAAAATTTATCTGTAGAAATATCAGACTGAAACTTGTTGAAAGCCAAGAAAAAATCATCTATGCGAATTCAGGAATTACACAGCATCCAAAGGAGGTGGAATCCCAATAGACCTACCAACAGCTGTATGATTCCAATCAACAAAGTTCACGAATATCACAATGATTTAAAATGCACCTGTAGGAAACAACATAGTCACAAGGGAACCTCCAGAGGGGTTTCAGCTTATAACTAGGCAGCAATTTTGCAGGACAGGGAGGAGTGCCAGGACACAGACCATATCCTGAATGGCCTAATGCTGCCACCTAGGGTAGCCTATGCCACATGACCACCATTTCTAATAACGGCAGAGCTAGAGCAATCCACAGACCGGCAAATCATAAAAGAATTCAGCAGTTCAAAATTTCTTCTAAAAGGAAGGTTGAGAATACTCCCCGGAATAGAAAAGCAGCAAGATGAAATGGAAAGAAGAAAACCATTATTGGAAATGAAAGAAGAGCATGAGTGGCAAAGAAGAAACAAGAAGAAGGCAAGGAGGACATCAAAACCTTAAAGATTGGAGAGGGAAGCTGGAAATCATAGGTGATTGGAAGCACTCTCTTAAGTGAATCAGCTTATTTGACTCTCTGTTTGAAGCGAAAGGAGAGATGCATGTCCTGACGTGTTTGCAAAACAAGCGAGAAGCAGACCAGCAAAGAATCAAACCAACAAACATGCACCAAAATGGTACGGTTGGCTGACATTTACCATGGGAAACAAGATTATTCAAAAGAAAATACTCAAGGTGATGTCAAGGATCATTCAGCACGCATCGACCCAGTATCGCGGCTTGCATGTACTCAGCACACTTGTATTCGGAAATCAGAGGCGTGCATTCATATTCGTAAATATAGATTCATAAGAGCATATCGTGACCTCACCCAAATGCCGATTTGGAATCCAATGGATTCCTAGTCCGTGATGTAGTCTTGTATGTCTTCCAACAGGATGAAGGAATGCCATATTCTACGCTACGTAGAGAAGAATTGTAAGAAGCCTATAACAAAGGCAAGTAGCTCTGCCAAAGTGTACCAAGAGCAAAAGAGACAGACAGTAAAGTGCACATTGGGGTTGGTTTCATTTCTTGGAAATTCAGCCCCCATGAAACCAATAGATCCATGTCCTGAGAGTGTGGGTTTTTCAGCAGAAATCATGCGACGCATATGTATTCCGGTTGTACGGATATTATAGGAACATAAGTCTCCTTTACTGGGTCTCTGTGTACTGTGAACTCTTAGAAAGTTTAAAGACGTGTGAAACCTTCAACTGAAAAGGGACACACTTCTCTCCATTGGTACTGTGCATACAGATCTGAACAAAAGGAAAGAGGGAAGAAGAAAGGCCCATGGGACGCTAGTGGGCAGAACCACATTTACTTTAGGAACCTCTCGTCGGATGCAGCCCCTCCCCCAACACTGACAAGATGCAGCAGCCATTGGGGATGGCAGTTACCAGTTGGATTCCAGGTGGAATGTTGGTGTGTTCCACGAGGCTTGTTGTGGCTGTTGGATCCTAGGTAACCGGGCCGAGTTCTGTGGGTGGATCAGTGTGATGGAGGGGCTGCAGGCCTCTGTGGAGCTTGGCTTAGGTGTTTGGTCCGGGAAGCTGTGTAAGTTTGAGATACATCTGCTGCCCAAAGACCTGAGTTCACAGGTCAGTTTCCAGAACCTGAAAGGGCAGACAGTGGAAGATCTGCCTGTCATCAGCTTACTGGTGAGGCTCCGAGGTACTTTCAGACTTGCCCAGTCCTGGTGAAGTCGACTTTAGGGGAGTCACGAAGAGAAGCTGGCCAAAAAGCTGGCGGCACGGATTGAGGAGAGATGCGAACACATGGATGAGAGATGTTCTGCTACAATGGAGAATACTGGCGTGGAGACAGCTGTAGAGGATACCAGGCTCAAAAGACATTCAGGAGACATATTGAACCTCGCTGATACTGGCAGAAACATACGGAGTGCCCACGTGGACTTGAGGAAGTTCCTCAATTCTCTTCTCCAAGAACGGGTCCAAGGTCCCTGACGTGTGCAAGAGAAGAGATGGCAGAGATGATCAAAACGCTCCTGTTCTTGGAAGAGGTCGTGAGAATCCACACGTCCCAAGGGGCCTTCCCAAGCCATTCAGACCAAAATTCACCAAGCCCAGGTAAGCCTTTTCCCAGGTTTGGGCCTAGCTAGCAAGCACTTGCCCTTCCCTCCCCTCCACTCACGCATCCATTTTGAAGGTTCAGTACCTGAGCGGCAATGAAGCCATTAGGAGAAGGGCAAGTCCCTCCTAGAATCAGAGTTCCTCCAGCTTCACACTCTGTGAACAACAGTGAACTCCTTAAAGGTCAAATAGTCTCGGCTGAAATAGATAGGAATTGAATATTTAGCTCACACCTAGAAACGATGGCCTTCCGCTAAATTCAGCAAATGATGTGTTTATGTCTTCCCTGGGGTGAAGGGAGTGTGGTAAGTGAGGGGAATCTTTGACTGAACTTGAATCTGTATTAGGCCTCAGTTTTTCAAGACAGTATAGGTAAATAGTACAAGTCAGAAAGTGAAGTGTACTGTAAAAGTCGCCAATGACTTTAAAGACACAGCTTATGTGGATCGTCTTTCACTTGAGTCAAGCCCCCGGGGGCACTATATCATGTGGGTGCAGACTTGGTTGCGTTAAATGGCTTTACCCAACATGATCGGAAGATTAACTGTTCTCATCACTGATAGAAGAACACCTGGTTCTCCATAGACAAGCATAACTGCAGCAGGGTTCCACTAGTTATAATGCCTCTAGGTGCTTTTGGATTCAAACCTAAATGTATATATTTGGTTTGTTTCCTCTTGTATTTTCCTAGAGAGGGATGTTACCCCTTGAAATGCCAACATTGGCCAGTAGGTGACAAATAGGACTAAAGGGCACCACATGCCCAAGTGTATCCAAGGTTGGGGGTTATTTCATGTTTCCAATAGTTATTTCATGGTTCCTGTTGGTCTCGGAGGCTTCAACCGTAAAGAGCTGACATGAACCCTTTAAAAGTTTGGACTGCTAGTTTGCATTCTATCTGTCTAGGTTTTCCGTAGAGCTGACACAATGTTACCAAAATTGACAAGTCTGGCTTCTAGGTCGATTTAGTGTGTTTCAAAAAATAAACTCATTTTCGTATAACTCCCAAAACATGGAAATGAATTCTGTTAAAATTCTTAAAGCCTGCAAATGAGATATCAACACAATGTCAAAACAGGTTTCTTTGGACAACCCCTCCCACCACGGCTGTATAGAAACCAAGAGCTAAGCAAATATCACATTTCTGTGAAATGTATCTGGATAGTGTTGATTCATCGATGCCCAGTTGGCAGAGAAGAAGTGCAACCTGCACTCACGCGCTCCCTTGTACAGAGAAATGTAAAACTCCACTCCCCCAGCCTTTGGCACAGGACACTTGCCGAAGAGAGGTCTGTTACTTCCAAAGACAGGATGAGGCCTCAGGACACCTGGAAGCAGGAGAAGGCAAAGCAGGGAATGGAAACAAGTGCAGGGTCTGACCAACAAGGGTGAAACTCTGTTTAACTTGGACGCACCCTCTCAAGCGGACAGGAGGCATGAGATTGAAGGTGATGTGCTGAGATTTACAAGAGTGCACAGCAGATGCTTGGCTGACAGAACTCAAAGAAACCAGCGCAAAATATCCCCACAGTTGATTCTGAGACCAAGATCCGTGATGCCAAATTACAGTTAGCAGGGGCATCGGTAAGTGAGGTATAGGGCTACGGTTGATGGCATATGCTGAGTCTCAGGGATCTGGAGTGCGTTGTGGGATGTGGTGGGTCTAATCAAGAGAGCAAACCGAACAGTGTACCAATGATAAATCAACCAAACTGGTCGCACGGTTGAGATTACCGATATGTCCCATGGCCACACCCAGTGCATCTGCAGGACCAGGGACCAATTGGGCATTTTGCCAATAGAGCACATGTGGGGCTGAATCAGAGCTATCGTGCATCTGGTCTGAGGGATCCAGGGGGCCTTGGGTTTGAAATCAGAATGAAAAGCCTTAGGATCTGCTACATTCATAACCTGGGCTGGGATTATGGTTTGGTTTGAGGCAAAGGATGCGCAACAGTTCTGTGGTGGCCTTCGTGCACCCGTGCCACAAGGATGATAGGACAAGGTAGAGTGGTCCAAGTCCACAGCGTGAGAAGAGGAAGCATTTCCTTCAGCACTATCTCCCAAAATCGGATGCTACATTTTGGATGGCACCGGCACGGTACGGCAGCGAGGACACCAAGGTCGGTCTGCGGGATCATTCCAGCAGGCCCTGATTTGTGACATCCATGGATGTGCTTCCACTGGTGTTTCAGTAGACAGAGAAGCTCTGGGAAGAACTGCTTTCATTGGGACATTCCCGTGGCACTACAAAGCACAAGCGCACTCTCAGTTTGCTGTTTTGGAAACACTCCAAAATGACATAGAGCAGAATGCAGAGCTGAGAACCTTTAGAATCCTCATTTCCACAAGAGGCCGTGTCCTGCGCACTTTCAGAATTGTGAGATAAGCGTAATCAAAATGAAGTTATGCTAATCGAAATAGTATGGGTTGTTCATCACAACAAATGCAACACCAGCAATTGGAGATATACAAGACAACACACAGGAAGAGAATATGGCATCAATGTCTAGGAGAAATTGTCCTCACAGAAATCCCTTGGAATTGCGTAGAGACAAGAGCCTAAAATTTTCACGTAACATAGCCCTAAAAATCTACATTAAATACCTGATATTACCTGACCAGTAGAGATGAAGAAGTACAGTAAAAGAAATAGGAAGTACCATTTTCAGTTCCAAAGATATTGAAGGCACAAAAGATAAGCTTTCAAACAACTAGACTGCAAAACGCTATGCAGTCCAAGTGTTGAAAATGGAGGTCAGGAAATCACTGAAGAACAAAAGGGTCTCAGAATCACAAAAGGCAGAATACCAGAAAAGGGGAAGAGAAAGTCTAAAGACGAGCCAAAAGATATCAGAAAACTCAGTGGATGTGATAATATCAGGGCTAAAATTCAGTCCTAAGCAGACTAGATAATGCAGAGGGACGCGTGAATGACTGTGAAGACAGGGGAACAGAAATCCCTCGGTCAGATTCGGACATAGGAAAGCAAGTGCAAAACAATGAAAATATTGCTGTTGTATCCTGGGTTAAGACAGGGCATGAAAGACTAGAAATCATAAGAGTCCCAGATGGAAAAGCAAGAGATAAAGAAATAAAATATGTCTGAAAATTTATCTGTAGAAATATCAGACTGAAACTTGTTGAAAGCCAAGAAAAAATCATCTATGCGAATTCAGGAATTACACAGCATCCAAAGGAGGTGGAATCCCAATAGACCTACCAACAGCTGTATGATTCCAATCAACAAAGTTCACGAATATCACAATGATTTAAAATGCACCTGTAGGAAACAACATAGTCACAAGGGAACCTCCAGAGGGGTTTCAGCTTATAACTAGGCAGCAATTTTGCAGGACAGGGAGGAGTGCCAGGACACAGACCATATCCTGAATGGCCTAATGCTGCCACCTAGGGTAGCCTATGCCACATGACCACCATTTCTAATAACGGCAGAGCTAGAGCAATCCACAGACCGGCAAATCATAAAAGAATTCAGCAGTTCAAAATTTCTTCTAAAAGGAAGGTTGAGAATACTCCCCGGAATAGAAAAGCAGCAAGATGAAATGGAAAGAAGAAAACCATTATTGGAAATGCAAGAAGAGCATGAGTGGCAAAGAAGAAACAAGAAGAAGGCAAGGAGGACATCAAAACCTTAAAGATTGGAGAGGGAAGCTGGAAATCATAGGTGATTGGAAGCACTCTCTTAAGTGAATCAGCTTATTTGACTCTCTGTTTGAAGCGAAAGGAGAGATGCATGTCCTGACGTGTTTGCAAAACAAGCGAGAAGCAGACCAGCAAAGAATCAAACCAACAAACATGCACCAAAATGGTACGGTTGGCTGACATTTACCATGGGAAACAAGATTATTCAAAAGAAAATACTCAAGGTGATGTCAAGGATCATTCAGCACGCATCGACCCAGTATCGCGGCTTGCATGTACTCAGCACACTTGTATTCGGAAATCAGAGGCGTGCATTCATATTCGTAAATATAGATTCATAAGAGCATATCGTGACCTCACCCAAATGCCGATTTGGAATCCAATGGATTCCTAGTCCGTGATGTAGTCTTGTATGTCTTCAACAGGATGAAGGAATGCCATATTCTACGCTACGTAGAGAAGAATTGTAAGAAGCCTATAACAAAGGCAAGTAGCTCTGCCAAAGTGTACCAAGAGCAAAAGAGACAGACAGTAAAGTGCACATTGGGGTTGGTTTCATTTCTTGGAAATTCAGCCCCCATGAAACCAATAGATCCATGTCCTGAGAGTGTGGGTTTTTCAGCAGAAATCATGCGACGCATATGTATTCCGGTTGTACGGATATTATAGGAACATAAGTCTCCTTTACTGGGTCTCTGTGTACTGTGAACTCTTAGAAAGTTTAAAGACGTGTGAAACCTTCAACTGAAAAGGGACACACTTCTCTCCATTGGTACTGTGCATACAGATCTGAACAAAAGGAAAGAGGGAAGAAGAAAGGCCCATGGGACGCTAGTGGGCAGAACCACATTGACTTTAGGAACCTCTCGTCGGATGCAGCCCCTCCCCCAACACTGACAAGATGCAGCAGCCATTGGGGATGGCAGTTACCGGTTGGATTCCAGGTGGAATGTTGGTGTGTTCCACGAGGCTTGTTGTGGCTGTTGGATCCTAGGTAACCGGGCCGAGTTCTGTGGGTGGATCAGTGTGATGGAGGGGCTGCCGCCCTCTGTGGAGCTTGGCTTAGGTGTTTGGTCCGGGAAGCTGTGTAAGTTCGAGATACTTCTGCTGCCCAAAGACCTGAGTTCACAGGTCAGTTTCCAGAACCTGAAAGGGCAGACAGTGGAAGATCTGCCTGTCATCAGCTTACTGGTGAGGCTCCGAGGTACTTTCCGACTTGCCCAGTCCTGGTGAAGTCGACTTTAAGGGAGTCACGAAGAGAAGCTGGCCGAAAAGCTGGCTGCACGGATTGAGGAGAGATGCGAACACATGGATGAGAGATGTTCTGCTACAATGGAGAATACTGGCGTGGAGACAGCTGTAGAGGATACCAGGCTCAAAAGACATTCAGGAGACATATTGAACCTCGCTGATACTGGCAGAAACATACGGAGTGCCAACGTGGACTTGAGGAAGTTCCTCAATTCTCTTCTCCAAGAACGGGTCCAAGGTCCCTGACGTGTGCAAGAGAAGAGATGGCAGAGATGATCGAAACGCTCCTGTTCTTTGAAGAGGCCGTGAGAATCCACACGTCCCAAGGGGCCTTCCCAAGCCATTCAGACCAAAATTCACCAAGCCCAGGTAAGCCTTTTCCCAGGTTTGGGCCTAGCTAGTAAGCACTTGCCCTTCCCTCCCCTCCACTCATGCATCCATTTTGAAGGTTCAGTACCTGAGTGGCAATGAAGCCATTAGGAGAAGGGCAAGTCCCTCCTAGATTCAGAGTTCCTCCAGCTTCACACTCTGTGAACAACAGTGAACTCCTTAAAGGTCAAATAGTCTCGGCTGAAATAGATAGGAATTGAATAATTAGCTCACACCTAGAAACGATGGCCTTCCGCTAGATTCAGCAAATGTTGTGTTTATGTCTTCCCTGGGGTGAAGGGAGTGTGGTAAGTGAGGGGAATCTTTGACTGAACTTGAATCTGTATTAGGCCTCAGTTTTTCAAGACAGTATAGGTAAATAGTACAAGTCAGAAAGTGAAGTGTACTGTAAAAGTCGCCAATGACATTAAAGACACAGCTTATGTGGATCGTCTTTCACTTGAGTCAAGCCCCCGGGGGCACTATATCATGTGGGTGCAGACTTGGTTGCGTTAAATGGCTTTACCCAACATGATCGGAAGATTAACTGTTCTCATCACTGATAGAAGAACACCTGGTTCTCCATAGACAAGCATAACTGCAGCAGGTTTCTCCTAGCTATAATGCCTCTAGGTGCTTTTGGATTCAAACCTAAATGTATATATTTGGTTTGTTTCCTCTTGTATTTTCCTAGAGAGTGATGTTACCCCTTGAAATGCCAACATTGGCCAGTAGGTGACAAATAGGACTAAAGGGCACCACATGCCCAAGTGTATCCAAGGTTGGGGGTTATTTCATGTTTCCAATAGTTATTTCATGGTTCCTGTTGGTCTCGGAGGCTTCAACCGTAAAGAGCTGACATGACCCCTTTAACAGTTTGGACTGCTAGTTTGCATTCTATCTGTCTAGGTTTTCCGTAGAGCTGACAAAATATTACCAAAATTGACAAGTCTGGCTTCTATGTCCATTTAGTGTGTTTCAAAAAATAACTTCATTTTCGTATAACTCCCAAAACATGGAAATGAATTCTGTTAAAATTCTTAAAGACTGCAAATGAGATATCAACACAATGTCAAAACAGGTTTCTTTGGACAACCCCTCCCACCACGGCTGTATAGAAACCAAGAGCTAAGCAAATATCACATTTCTGTGAAATGTATCTGGATAGTGTTGATTCATCGATGCCCAGTTGGCAGAGAAGATGTGCAACCTGCACTCACGCGCTCGCTTGTACAGAGAAATGTAAAATTCCACTCACCCAGCCTTTGGCACAGGACACTTGCCGAAGAGAGGTCTGTTACTTCCAAAGACAGGATGAGGCCTCAGGACACCTGGAAGCAGGAGAAGGCAAAGCAGGGAATGGAAACCAGTGCAGGGTCTGACCAACAACGGTGAAACCCTGTTTAACTTGGACGCACCCTCTCAAGCGGACAGGAGGCATGAGATTGAAGGTGATGTGCTGAGATTTACAAGAGTGCACAGCAGATGCTTGGCTGACAGAACTCAAAGAGACCAGCGCAAATTATCCCCACAGTTGATTCTGAGACCAAGATCCGTGATGCCAAATTACAGTTAGCAGGAGCATCGGTAAGTGAGGTATAGGGCTACGGTTGATGGCATACGCTGAGTCTCAGGGATCTGGAGTGCGTTGTGGGATGTGGTGTGTCTAATCAAGAGAGCAAACCGAACAGTGTATGAATGATAAATCAACCACACTGGTCGTGCGGTCGAGATTACCGATATGTCCCATGGCCACACCCAGTGCATCTGCAGGACCAGGGACCAATTGGGCATTTTGCCAATAGAGCACGTGTGGGGCTGAATCAGAGATATCGTGCATCTGGTCTGAGGAATCCAGGGGGCCTTGGGTTTGAAATCAGAATGAAAAGCCTTAGGATCTGCTACATTCATAACCTGGGCTGGGATTATGGTTTGGTTTGAGGCACAGGATGCGCAACAGCTCTGTGGTGGCCTTCGTGCACCCGTGCCACAAGGATGATAGGACAAGGTAGAGTGGTCCAAGTCCACAGCGTGAGAAGAGGAAGCATTTCCTTCAGCACTATCTCCCAAAATCGGATGCTAAATTTTGGATGGCACCGGCACGGTACGGCAGCGAGGACACCAAGTTCGGTCTGCGGGATCATTCCAGCAGGCCCTGATGTGTGACATCCATGGATGTGCTTCCACTGGTGTTTCAGTAGACAGAGAAGCTCTGGGAAGAACTGCTTTCATTGGGACATTCCCGTGGCACTACAAAGCACAAGCGCACTCTCAGTTTGCTGTTTTGGAAACACTCCAAAATGACATAGAGCAGAATGCAGAGCTGAGAACCTTTAGAATCCTCATTTCCACAAGAGGCCGTATCCTGCGCACTTTCAGAATTGTGAGATAAGCGTAATCAAAATGAAGTTATGCTAATCGAAATAGTATGGGTTGTTCATCACAACAAATGCAACACCAGCAATTGGAGATATACCAGACAACACACACAGGAAGAGAATATGGCATCAATGTCTAGGAGAAATTGTCCTCACAGAAATCCCTTGGAATTGCGTAGAGACAAGAGTCTAAAATTTTCACTTAACATAGCCCTAAAAATCTACATTAGATACCTGATATTACCTGACCAGTAGAGATGAAGAAGTACAGTAAAAGAAATAGGAAGTACCATTTTCAGTTCCAAAGATATTGAAGGCCCAAAAGATAAGCTTTCAAACAACTAGAGTGCAAAACGCTATGCAGTACAAGTGTTGAAAATGGAGGTCAGGAAAACACTGAAGAACAAAAGGGTCTCAGAATCACAAAAGGCAGAATACCAGAAAAGGGGAAGAGAAAGTCTAAAGACGAGCCAAAATATATCAGAAAACTCAGTGGATGTGATAATATCAGTGCTAAAATTCAGTCCTTAGCAGACTAGATAATGCAGAGGGACGCGTGAATGACTGTGAAGACAGGGGAACAGAAATCCCTCGGTCAGATTCGGACATAGGAAAGCAAGTGCAAAACAATGAAAATATTGCTGTTGTATCCTGGGTTAAGACAGGGCATGAAAGACTAGAATTCATAAGAGTCCCAGATGGAAAAGCAAGAGATAAAGAAATAAAATATGTCTGAAAATTTATCTGTAGAAATATCAGACTGAAACTTGTTGAAAGCCAAGAAAAAATCATCTATGCGAATTCAGGAATTACACAGCATCCAAAGGAGGTGGAATCCCAATAGACCTACCAGCAGCTGTATGATTCCAATCAACAAAGTTCACGAATATCACAGTGATTTAAAATGCACCTGGAGGAAACAACATAGTCACAAGGGAACCTCCAGAGGGGTTTCAGCTTCTAACTCGGCAGCAATATTGCAGGACAGGGAGGAGTGCCAGGACACAGACCATATCCTGAATGGCCAAATGCTGCCACTTAGGGTAGCCTATGCCACATGACCACCATTTCTAATAACGACAGAGCTAGAGCAATCCACAGACCGGCAAATCATAAAAGAATTCAGCAGTTCAAAACTTCTTCTAAAAGGAAGGTTGAGAATACTCCCCAGAATAGAAAAGCAGAAAGATGAAATGGAAAGAAGAAAACCATTATTGGAAATGCAAGAAGAGCATGAGTGGCAAAGAAGAAACAAGAAGAAGGCAAGGAGGACATCAAAACCTTAAAGATTGGAGAGGGAAGCAGGAAATCATAGGTGATTGGAAGCACTCTCTTAAGTGAATCAGCTTATTTGACTCTCTGTTTGAAGCGAAATGAGAGATGCATGTCCTGACGTGTTTGCAAAACAAGCGAGAAGCTGACCAACAAAGAATCAAACCAACAAACATGCACCAAAATGGTACGGTTGGCTGACATATACCATGGGAAACATGATTATTCAAAAGAAAATACTCAAGGTGATGTCAAGGATCATTCAGCACGCATCGACCCAGTATTGCGGCTTGCATGTACTCAGCACACTTGTATTCGGAAATCAGAGGCGTGCATTCATATTCGTAAATATAGATTCATAAGAGCATATCGTGACCTCACCCAAATGCCGATTTGGAATCCAATGGATTCCTAATCCGTGATGTAGTATTGTATGTATTCCAACAGGATGATGAAATGCCATATAATACGCTACGTAGAGAAGAATTGTAAGAAGCCTATAACAAAGTCAAGTAGCTCTGCCAAAGTGTATTAAGAACAATAGAGACAGATAGTAAAGTGCATATTGGGGTTGGTTTAATTTCTTGGAAATTCAGCCCCCATGAAACAAATAGATCCATGTACTGAGACTGTGGGTTTTTCAGCAGAAGTCATGCGACGCATATGTATTCCGGTTGTACGGATATTATAGGAACATAAGTCTCCTTTACTGGGTCTCTGTGTACTGTGAACTCTTAGAAAGTTTAAAGACGTGTGAAACCTTCAACTGAAAAGGGACACACTTCTCTCCATTGGTACTGTGCATACAGATCTGAACAAAAGGAAAGAGGGAAGAAGAAAGGCCCATGGGACGCTAGTGGGCAGAACCACATTTACTTTAGGAACCTCTCGTCGGATGCAGCCCCTCCCCCAACACTGACAAGATGCAGCAGCCATTGGGGATGGCAGTTACCGGTTGGATTCCAGGTGGAATGTTGGTGTGTTCCACGAGGCTTGTTGTGGCTGTTGGATCCTAGGTAACCGGGCCGAGTTCTGTGGGTGGATCAGTGTGATGGAGGGGCTGCAGGCCTCTGTGGAGCTTGGCTTAGGTGTTTGGTCCGGGAAGCTGTGTAAGTTCGAGATACTTCTGCTGCCCAAAGACCTGAGTTCACAGGTCAGTTTCCAGAACCTGAAAGGGCAGACAGTGGAAGATCTGCCTGTCATCAGCTTACTGGTGAGGCTCCGAGGTACTTTCCGACTTGCCCAGTCCTGGTGAAGTCGACTTTAGGGGAGTCACGAAGAGAAGCTGGCCGAAAAGCTGGCTGCACGGATTGAGGAGAGATGCGAACACATGGATGAGAGATGTTCTGCTACAATGGAGAATACTGGCGTGGAGACAGCTGTAGAGGATACCAGGCTCAAAAGACATTCAGGAGACATATTGAACCTCGCTGATACTGGCAGAAACATACGGAGTGCCAACGTGGACTTGAGGAAGTTCCTCAATTCTCTTCTCCAAGAACGGGTCCAAGGTCCCTGACGTGTGCAAGAGAAGAGATGGCAGAGATGATCAAAACGCTCCTGTTCTTGGAAGAGGTCGTGAGAATCCACACGTCCCAAGGGGCCTTCCCAAGCCATTCAGACCAAAATTCACCAAGCCCAGGTAAGCATTTTCACTGGTTTAGGCCTACCTAGCAAGCACTTGCCCTTCCCTCCCCTCCACTCATGCATCCATTTTGAAGGTTCAGTACCTGAGCGGCAATGAAGCCATTAGGAGAAGGGCAAGTCCCTCCTAGAATCAGAGTTCCTCCAGCTTCACACTCTGTGAACAACAGTGAACTCCTTAAAGGTCAAATAATCTCGGCTGAAATAGATAGGAATTGAATAGTTAGCTCACACCTAGAAACGATGGCCTTCCGCTAGATTCAGCAAATGTTGTGTTTATGTCTTCCCTGGGGTAAAGGGAGTGTGGTAAGTGAGGGGAATCTTTGACTGAACTTGAATCTGTATTAGGCCTCAGTTTTTCAAGACAGTATAGGTAAATAGTACAAGTCAGAAAGTGAAGTGTACTGTAAAAGTCGCTAATGACATTAAAGACACAGCATATGTGGATCGTCTTTCACTTGAGTCAAGCCCCCGGGGGCACTATATCATGTGGGTGCAGACTTGGTTGCGTTAAATGGCTTTACCCAACATGATCGGAAGATTAACTGTTCTCATCACTGATAGAAGAACACCTGGTTCTCCATAGACAAGCATAACTGCAGCAGGGTTCTCCTAGCTATAATGCCTCTAGGTGCTTTTGGATTCAAACCTAAATGTATATATTTGGTTTGTTTCCTCTTGTATTTTCCTAGAGGGTTATGTTACCCCTTGAAATGACAACATTGGCCAGTAGGTGACAATAGGAATAAAGGGCACCACATGCGCAAGTGTATCCAAGTTTGGGGGTTATTTCATATTTCCAATAGTTATTTCATGGTTCCTGTTGGTCTCGGAGGCTTCAACGGTAAAGAGCTGACATGACCCCTTTAACAGTTTGGACTGCTAGTTTGCATTCTATCTGTCTAGGTTTTCCGAAGAGCTGACAAAATGTTACCAAAATTGACAAGTCTGGCTTCTAGGTCGATTTAGTGTGTTTCAAAAAATAACTTCATTTTCGTATAACTCCCAAAACATGGAAATGAATTCTGTTAAAATTCTTAAAGACTGCAAATGAGATATCAACACAATGTCAAAACAGGTTTCTTTGGACAACCCCTCCCACCACGGCTGTATAGAAACCAAGAGCTAAGCAAATATCACATTTCTGTGAAATGTATCTGGATAGTGTTGATTCATCGATGCCCAGTTGGCAGAGAAGAAGTGCAACCTGCACTCACGCGCTCCCTTGTACAGAGAAATGTAAAACTCCACTCACCCAGCCTTTGGCACAGGACACTTGCCGAAGAGAGTTCTGTTACTTCCAAAGACAGGATGAGGCCTCAGGACACCTGGAAGCAGGAGAAGGCAAAGCAGGGAATGGAAACCAGTGCAGGGTCTGACCAACAAGGGTGAAACCCTGTTTAACTTGGACGCACCCTCTCAAGCAGACAGGAGGCATGAGATTGAAGGTGATGTGCTGAGATTTACAAGAGTGCAGAGCAGATGCTTGGCTGACAGAACTCAAAGAAACCAGCGCAAAATATCCCCACAGTTGATTCTGAGACCAAGATCCGTGATGCCAAATTAGAGTTAGCAGGGGCATCGGTAAGTGAGGTATAGGGCTACGGTTGATGGCATATGCTGAGTCTCAGGGATCTGGAGTGCGTTGTGGGATGTGGTGGGTCTAATCAAGAGAGCAAACCGAACAGTGTACCAATGATAAATCAACCACACTGGTCGCGCGGTTGAGATTACCGATATGTCCCATGGCCACACCAAGTGCCTCTGCAGGACCAGGGACTAATTGGGCATTTTGCCAATAGAGCACGTGTGGGGCTGAGTCAGAGCTATCGTGCATCTGGTCTGAGGGATCCAGGGGGCCTTGGGTTTGAAATCAGAATGAAAAGCCTTAGGATCTGCTACATTCATAACCTGGGCTGGGATTATGGTTTGGTTTGAGGCACAGAATGCGCAACAGCTCTGTGGTGGCCTTCGTGCACCCGTGCCACAAGGATGATAGGACAAGGTAGAGTGGTCCAAGTCCACAGCGTGAGAAGAGGAAGCATTTCCTTCAGCACTATCTCCCAAAATCGGATGCTACATTTTGGATGGCACCGGCACGGTACGGCAGCGAGGACACCAAGGTCGGTCTGCGGGATCATTCCAGCAGGCCCTGATGTGTGACATCCATGGATGTGCTTCCACAGGTGTTTCAGTAGACAGAGAAGCTCTGGGAAGAACTGCTTTCATTGGGACATTCCCGTGGCACTACAAAGCACAAGCGCACTCTCAGTTTGCTGTTTTGGAAACACTACAAAATGACATAGAGCAGAATGCAGAGCTGAGAACCTTTAGAATCCTCATTTCCACAAGAGGCCGTGTCCTGCGCACTTTCAGAATTGTGAGATAAGCCTAATCAAAATGAAGTTATGCTAATCGAAATATTATGGGTTGTTCATCACAACAAATGCAACACCAGAAATTGGAGATATACCAGACAACACACACAGGAAGAGAATATGGCATCAATGTCTAGGAGAAATTGTCCTCACAGAAATCCCTTGGAATTGCGTAGAGACAAGAGTCTAAAATTTTCACTTAACATAGCCCTAAAAATCTACATTAGATACCTGATATTACCTGACCAGTAGAGATGAAGAAGTACAGTAAAAGAAATAGGAAGTACCATTTTCAGTTCCAAAGATATTGAAGGCCCAAAAGATAAGCTTTCAAACAACTAGAGTGCAAAAGGCTATGCAGTCCAAGTGTTGAAAATGGAGTTCAGGAAAACACTGAAGAACAAAAGGGTCTCAGAATCACAAAAGGCAGAATACCAGAAAAGGGGAAGAGAAAGTCTAAAGACGAGCCAAAAGATATCAGAAAACTCAGTGGATGTGATAATATCAGGGCTAAAATTCAGTCCTTAGCAGACTAGATAATGCAGAGGGACGCGTGAATGACTGTGAAGACAGGGGAACAGAAATCCCTCGGTCAGATTCGGACATAGGAAAGCAAGTGCAAAACAATGAAAATATTGCTGTTGTATCCTGGGTTAAGACAGGGCATGAAAGACTAGAATTCATAAGAGTCCCAGATGGAAAAGCAAGAGATAAAGAAATAAAATATGTCTGAAAATTTATCTGTAGAAATATCAGACTGAAACTTGTTGAAAGCCAAGAAAAAATCATCTATGCGAATTCAGGAATTACACAGCATCCAAAGGAGGTGGAATCCCAATAGACCTACAAGCAGCTGTATGATTCCAATCAACAAAGTTCACGAATATCACAGTGATTTAAAATGCACCTGGAGGAAACAACATAGTCACAAGGGAACCTCCAGAGGGGTTTCAGCTTATAACTCGGCAGCAATATTGCAGGACAGGGAGGAGTGCCAGGACACAGACCATATCCTGAATGGCCAAAGGCTGCCACCTAGGGTAGCCTATGCCACATGACCACCATTTCTAATAACGGTAGAGCTAGAGCAATCCACAGACCGGCAAATCATAAAAGAATTCAGCAGTTCAAATCTTCTTCTAAAAGGAAGGTTGAGAATACTCCCCGGAATAGAAAAGCAGCAAGATGAAATGGAAAGAAGAAAACCATTATTGGAAATGCAAGAAGAGCATGAGTGGCAAAGAAGAAACAAGAAGAAGGCAAGGAGGACATCAAAACCTTAAAGATTGGAGAGGGAAGCAGGAAATCATAGGTGATTGGAAGCACTCTCTTAAGTGAATCAGCTTATTTGACTCTCTGTTTGAAGCGAAAGGAGAGATGCATGTCCTGACGTGTTTGCAAAACAAGCGAGAAGCAGACCAACAAAGAATCAAACCAACAAACATGCACCAAAATGGTACGGTTGGCTGACATATACCATGGGAAACATGATTATTCAAAAGAAAATACTCAAGGTGATGTCAAGGATCATTCAGCACGCATCGACCCAGTATTGCGGCTTGCATGTACTCAGCACACTTGTATTCGGAAATCAGAGGCGTGCATTCATATTCGTAAATATAGATTCATAAGAGCATATCGTGACCTCACCCAAATGCCGATTTGGAATCCACTAGATTTCTAGTCCGTGATGTAGTCTTGTATGTCTTCCAACAGGATGAAGGAATGCCATATTCTACGCTACGTAGAGAAGAATTGTAAGAAGCCTATAACAAAGGCAAGTAGCTCTGCCAAAGTGTAATAAGAACAAAAGAGACAGACAGTAACGTGCACATTGGGGTTGGTTTCATTTCTTGGAAATTCAGCCCCCATGAAACAAATAGGTCCATGTCCTGAGAGTGTGGGTTTTTCAGCAGAAATCATGCGACGCATATGTATTCCGGTTGTACGGATATTATAGGAACATAAGTCTCCTTTACTGGGTCTCTGTGTACTGTGAACTCTTAGAAAGTTTAAAGACGTGTGAAACCTTCAACTGAAAGGGGACACACTTCTCTCCATTGGTACTGTGCATACAGATCTGAACAAAAGGAAAGAGGGAAGAAGAAAGGCCCATGGGACGCTAGTGGGCAGAACCACATTTACTTTAGGAACCTCTCGTCGGATGCAGCCCCTCCCCCAACACTGACAAGATGCAGCAGCCATTGGGGATGGCAGTTACCGGTTGGATTCCAGGTGGAATGTTGGTGTGTTCCACGAGGCTTGTTGTGGCTGTTGGATCCTAGGTAACCGGGCCGAGTTCTGTGGGTGGATCAGTGTGATGGAGGGGCTGCAGGCCTCTGTGGAGCTTGGCTTAGGTGTTTGGTCCGGGAAGCTGTGTAAGTTCGAGATAATTCTGCTGCCCAAAGACCTGAGTTCACAGGTCAGTTTCCAGAACCTGAAAGGGCAGACAGTGGAAGATCTGCCTGTCATCAGCTTACTGGTGAGGCTCCGAGGTACTTTCCGACTTGCCCAGTCCTGGTGAAGTCGACTTTAGGGGAGTCACGAAGAGAAGCTGGCCGAAAAGCTGGCTGCACGGATTGAGGAGAGATGCGAACACATGGATGAGAGATGTTCTGCTACAATGGAGAATACTGGCGTGGAGACAGCTGTAGAGGATACCAGGCTCAAAAGACATTCAGGAGACATATTGAACCTCGCTGATACTGGCAGAAACATACGGAGTGCCAACGTGGACTTGAGGAAGTTCCTCAATTCTCTTCTCCAAGAACGGGTCCAAGGTCCCTGACGTGTGCAAGAGAAGAGATGGCAGAGATGATCAAAACGCTCCTGTTCTTGGAAGAGGTCGTGAGAATCCACACGTCCCAAGGGGCCTTCCCAAGCCATTCAGACCAAAATTCACCAAGCCCAGGTAAGCCTTTTCCCAGGTTTGGGCCTAGCTAGCAAGCACTTGCCCATCCCTCCCCTCCACTCACGCATCCATTTTGAAGTTTCAGTACCTGAGCGGCAATGAAGCCATTAGGAGAAGGGCAAGTCCCTCCTAGAACCAGAGTTCCTCCAGCTTCACACTCTGTGAACAACAGTGAACTCCTTAAAGGTCAAATAGTCTCGGCTGAAATAGATAGGAATTGAATAGTTAGCTCACACCTAGAAACGATGGCCTTCCGCTAGATTCAGCAAATGTTGTGTTTATGTCTTCCCTGGGGTGAAGGGAGTGTGGTAAGTGAGGGGAATCTTTGACTGAACTTGAATCTGTATTAGGCCTCAGTTTTTCAAGACAGTATAGGTAAATAGTACAAGTCAGAAAGTGAAGTGTACTGTAAAAGTCGCCAATGACATTAAAGACACAGCTTATGTGGATCGTCTTTCACTTGAGTCAAGCCCCCGGGGGCACTATATCATGTGGGTGCAGACTTGGTTGCGTTAAATGGCTTTACCCAACATGATCGGAAGATTAACTGTTCTCATCACTGATAGAAGAACACCTGGTTCTCCATAGACAAGCATAAGTGCAGCAGGGTTCTCCTAGCTATAATGCCTCTAGGTGCTTTTGGATTCAAACCTAAATGTATATATTTGGTTTGTTTCCTCTTGTATTTTCCTAGAGAGGGATGTTACCCCTTGAAATGCCAACATTGGCCAGTAGGTGACAAATAGGACTAAAGGGCACCACATGCCCAAGTGTATCCAAGGTTGGGGGTTATTTTATGTTTCCAATAATTATTTCATGGTTCCTGTTGGTCTCGGAGGCTTCAACCGTAAAGAGCTGACATGACCCCTTTAACAGTTTGGACTGCTAGTTTGCATTCTATCTGTCTAGGTTTTCCGTAGAGCTGACACAATGTTACCAAAATTGACAAGTCTGGCTTCTAGGTCGATTTAGTGTGTTTCAAAAAATAACTTCATTTTCGTATAACTCCCAAAACATGGAAATGAATTCTGTTAAAATTATTAAAGACTGCAAATGAGATATCAACACAATGTCAAAACAGGTTTCTTTGGACAACCCCTCCCACCACGGCTGTATAGAAACCAAGAGCTAAGCAAATATCACATTTCTGTGAAATGTATCTGGATAGTGTTGATTCATCGATGCCCAGTTGGCAGAGAAGAAGTGCAACCTGCACTCACGCGCTCGCTTGTACAGAGAAATGTAAAACTCCACTCACCCAGCCTTTGGCACAGGACACTTGCCGAAGAGAGGTCTGTTACTTCCAAAGACAGGATGAGGCCTCAGGACACCTGGAAGCAGGAGAAGGCAAAGCAGGGAATGGAAACCAGTGCAGGGTCTGACCAACAAGGGTGAAACCCTGTTTAACTTGGACGCACCCTCTCAAGCGGACAGGAGGCATGAGATTGAAGGTGATGTGCTGAGATTTACAAGAGTGCACAGCAGATGCTTGGCTGACAGAACTCAAAGAAAGCAGCGCAAAATATCCCCACAGTTGATTCTGAGACCAAGATCCGTGATGCCAAATTACAGTTAGCAGGAGCATCGGTAAGTGAGGTATAGGGCTACGGTTGATGGCATACGCTGAGTCTCAGGGATCTGGAGTGCATTGTGGGAAGTCGTGGGTCTAATCAAGAGAGCAAACCGAACAGTGTACCAATGATAAATCAACCACACTGATCGCGCGGTTGAGATTACCGATATGTCCCATGGCCACACCCAGTGCATCTGCAGGACAAGGGACCAATTGGGCATTTTGCCAATAGAGCACGTGTGGGGCTGAATCAGAGCTATCGTGCATCTGGTCTGAGGGATCCAGGGGGCCTTGGGTTTGAAATCAGAATGAAAAGCCTTAGGATCTGCTACATTCATAACCTGGGCTGGGATTATGGTTTGGTTTGAGGCACAGGATGCGCAACAGCTCTGTGGTGGCCTTCGTGCACCCGTGCCACAAGGATGATAGGACAAGGTAGAGTGGTCCAAGTCCACAGCGTGAGAAGAGGAAGCATTTCCTTCAGCACTATCTCCCAAAATCGGATGCTACATTTTGGATGGCACCGGCACGGTACGGCAGCGAGGACACCAAGGTCGGTCTGCGGGATCATTCCAGCAGGCCCTGATTTGTGACATCCATGGATGTGCTTCCACTGGTGTTTCAGTAGACAGAGAAGCTCTGGGAAGAACTGCTTTCATTGGGACATTCCCGTGGCACTACAAAGCACAAGCGCACTCTCAGTTTGCTGTTTTGGAAACACTCCAAAATGAGATAGAGCAGAATGCAGAGCTGAGAACTTTTAGAATCCTCATTTCCACAAGAGGCCGTGTCCTGCACACTTTCAGAATTGTGAGATAAGCGTAATCAAAATGAAGTTATGCTAATCGAAATAGTATGGGTTGTTCATCACAACAAATGCAACACCAGCAATTGGAGATATACCAGACAACACACACAGGAAGAGAATATGGCATCAATGTCTAGGAGAAATTGTCCTCACAGAAATCCCTTGGAATTGCGTAGAGACAAGAGTCTAAAATTTTCACTTAACATAGCCCTAAAAATCTACATTATATACCTGATATTACCTGACCAGTAGAGATGAAGAAGTACAGTAAAAGAAATAGGAAGTACCATTTTCAGTTCCAAAGATATTGAAGGCCCAAAAGATAAGCTTTCAAACAACTAGACTTCAAAACGCTATGCAGACCAAGTGTTGAAAATAGAGGTCAGGAAAACACTGAAGAACAAAAGGGTCTCAGAATCACAAAAGGCAGAATACCAGAAAAGGGGAAGGGAAAGTCTAAAGACGAGCCAAAAGATATCAGAAAACTCAGTGGATGTGATAATATCAGGGCTAAAATTCAGTCCTTAGCAGACTAGATAATGCAGAGGGACACATGAATGACTGTGAAGACAGGGGAACAGAAATCCCTCGGTCAGATTGAGACATAGGAAAGCAAGTGCAAAACAATGAAAATATTGCTGTTGTATCCTGGGTTAAGACAGGGCATGAAAGACTAGAATTCATAAGAGTCCCAGATGGAAAAGCAAGAGATAAAGAAATAAAATATGTCTGAAAATTTATCTGTAGAAATATCAGACTGAAACTTGTTGAAAGCCAAGAAAAAATCATCTATGCGAATTCAGGAATTACACAGCATCCAAAGGAGGTGGAATCCCAATAGACCTACAAGCAGCTGTATGATTCCAATCAACAAAGTTCACGAATATCACAGTGATTTAAAATGCACCTGGAGGAAACAACATAGTCACAAGGGAACCTCCAGAGGGGTTTCAGCTTATAACTCGGCAGCAATATTGCAGGACAGGGAGGAGTGCCAGGACACAGACCATATCCTGAATGGCCAAATGCTGCCACCTAGGGTAGCCTATGCCACATGACCACCATTTCTAATAACGGTAGAGCTAGAGCAATCCACAGACCGGCAAATCATAAAAGAATTCAGCAGTTCAAAACTTCTTCTAAAAGGAAGGTTGAGAATACTCCCCGGAATAGAAAAGCAGCAAGATGAAATGGAAAGAAGAAAACCATTATTGGAAATGCAAGAAGAGCATGAGTGGCAAAGAAGAAACAAGAAGAAGGCAAGGAGGACATCAAAACCTTAAAGATTGGAGAGGGAAGCAGGAAATCATAGGTGATTGGAAGCACTCTCTTAAGTGAATCAGCTTATTTGACTCTCTGTTTGAAGCGAAAGGAGAGATGCATGTCCTGACGTGTTTGCAAAACAAGCGAGAAGCAGACCAACAAAGAATCAAACCAACAAACATGCACCAAAATGGTACGGTTGGCTGACATATACCATGGGAAACATGATTATTCAAAAGAAAATACTCAAGGTGATGTCAAGGATCATTCAGCACGCATCGACCCAGTATCGCGGCTTGCATGTATTCAGCACACTTGTATTCGGAAATCAGAGGCGCGCATTCATATTCGTAAATATAGATTCATAAGAGCATATCGTGACCTCACCCAAATGCCGATTTGGAATCCAATGGATTCCTAGTCCGTGATGTAGTCTTGTATGTCTTCCAACAGGATGAAGGAATGCCATATTCTACGCTACGTAGAGAAGAATTGTAAGAAGCCTATAACAAAGGCAAGTAGCTCTGCCAAAGTGTACTAAGAGCAAAAGAGACAGACAGTAAAGTGCACATTGGGGTTGGTTTCATTTCTTGGAATTTCAGCCCCCATGAAACCAATAGATCCATGTCCTGAGATTGTGGGTTTTTCAGCAGAAATCATGCGACGCATATGTATTCCGGTTGTACGGATATTATAGGAACATAAGTCTCCTTTACTGGATCTCTGTGTACTGTGAACTCTTAGAAAGTTTAAAGACGTGTGAAACCTTCAACTGAAAAGGGACACACTTCTCTCCATTGGTACTGTGCATACAGATCTGAACAAAAGGAAAGAGGGAAGAAGAAAGGCCCATGGGACACTAGTGGGCAGAACCACATTTACTTTAGGAACCTCTCGTCGGATGCAGCCCCTCCCCCAACACTGACAAGATGCAGCAGCCATTGGGGATGGCAGTTACTGGTTGGATTCCAGGTGGAATGTTGGTGTGTTCCACGAGGCTTGTTGTGGCTGTTGGATCCTAGGTAACCGGGCCGAGTTCTGTGGGTGGATCAGTTTGATGGAGGGGCTGCAGGCCTCTGTGGAGCTTGGCTTAGGTGTTTGGTCCGGGAAGCTGTGTAAGTTCGAGATACTTCTGCTGCCCAAAGACCTGAGTTCACAGGTCAGTTTCCAGAACCTGAAAGGGCAGACAGTGGAAGATCTGCCTGTCATCAGCTTACTGGTGAGGCTCCGAGGTACTTTCAGACTTGCCCAGTCCTGGTGAAGTCGACTTTAGGGGAGTCACGAAGAGAAGCTGGCCGAAAAGCTGGCTGCACGGATTGAGGAGAGATGCGAACACATGGATGAGAGATGTTCTGCTACAATGGAGAATACTGGCGTGGAGACAGCTGTAGAGGATACCAGGCTCAAAAGACATTCAGGAGACATATTGAACCTCGCTGATACTGGCAGAAACATACGGAGTGCCAACGTGGACTTGAGGAAGTTCCTCAATTCTCTTCTCCAAGAACGGGTCCAAGGTCCCTGACGTGTGCAAGAGAAGAGATGGCAGAGATGATCAAAACGCTCCTGTTCTTGGAAGAGGTCGTGAGAATCCACACGTCCCAAGGGGCCTTCCCAAGCCATTCAGACCAAAATTCACCAAGCCCAGGTAAGCCTTTTCCCAGGTTTGGGCCTAGCTAGCAAGCACTTGCCCATCCCTCCCCTCCACTCACGCATCCATTTTGAAGGTTCAGTACCTGAGCGGCAATGAAGCCATTAGGAGAAGGGCAAGTCCCTCCTAGAACCAGAGTTCCTCCAGCTTCACACTCTGTGAACAACAGTGAACTCCTTAAAGGTCAAATAGTCTCGGCTGAAATAGATAGGAATTGAATACTTAGCTCACACCTAGAAACGATGGCCTTCCGCTAGATTCAGCAAATGTTGTGTTTATGTCTTCCCTGGGGTGAAGGGAGTGTGGTAAGTGAGGGGAATCTTTGACTGAACTTGAATCTGTATTAGGCCTCAGTTTTTCAAGACAGTATAGGTAAATAGTACAAGTCAGAAAGTGAAGTGTACTGTAAAAGTCGCCAATGACATTAAAGACACAGCTTATGTGGATCGTCTTTCACTTGAGTCAAGCCCCCGGGGGCACTATATCATGTGGGTGCAGACTTGGTTGCGTTAAATGGCTTTACCCAACATGATCGGAAGATTAACTGTTCTCATCACTGATAGAAGAACACCTGGTTCTCCATAGACAAGCATAACTGCAGCAGGGTTCTCCTAGCTATAATGCCTCTAGGTGCTTTTGGATTCAAACCTAAATGTATATATTTGGTTTGTTTCCTCTTGTATTTTCCTAGAGAGGGATGTTACCCCTTGAAAAGCCAACATTGGCCAGTAGGTGACAAATAGGACTAAAGGGCACCACATGCCCAAGTGTATCCAAGGTTGGGGGTTATTTCATGTTTCCAATAGTTATTTCATGGTTCCTGTTGGTCTCGGAGGCTTCAACCGTAAAGAGCTGACATGTCCCCTTTAACAGTTTGGACTGCTAGTTTGCATTCTATCTGTCTAGGTTTTCCGTAGAGCTGACAAAATGTTACCAAAATTGACAAGTCTGGCTTCTAGGTCGATTTAGTGTGTTTCAAAATATAACTTCATTTTCGTATAACTCCCAAAACATGGAAATGAATTCTGTTAAAATTCTTAAAGACTGCAAATGAGATATCAACACAATGTCAAAACAGGTTTCTTTGGACAACCCCTCCCACCACGGCTGTATAGAAACCAAGAGCTAAGCAAATATCACATTTCTGTGAAATGTATCTGGATAGTGTTGATTCATCGATGCCCAGTTGGCAGAGAAGAAGTGCAACCTGCACTCACGCGCTCGCTTGTACAGAGAAATGTAAAACTCCACTCACCCAGCCTTTGGCACAGGACACTTGCCGAAGAGAGGTCTGTTACTTCCAAAGACAGGATGAGGCCTCAGGACACCTGGAAGCAGGAGAAGGCAAAGCAGGGAATGGAAACCAGTGCAGGGTCTGACCAACAAGGGTGAAACCCTGTTTAACTTGGACGCACCCTCTCAAGCGGACAGGAGGCATGAGATTGAAGGTGATGTGCTGAGATTTACAAGAGTGCACAGCAGATGCTTGGCTGACAGAACTCAAAGAAACCAGCACAAAATATCCCCACAGTTGATTCTGAGACCAAGATCCGTGATGCCAAATTACAGTTAGCAGGGGCATCGGTAAGTGAGGTATTGGGCTACGGTTGATGGCATACGCTGAGTCTCAGGGATCTGGAGTGCATTGTGGGATGTGGTGGGTCTAATCAAGAGAGCAAACCGAACAGTGTACCAATGATAAATCAACCACACTGGTCGCGCGGTTGAGATTACCGATATGTCCCATGGCCACACCCATTCCATCTGCAGGACCAGGGACCAATTGGGCATTTTGCCAATAGAGCACGTGTGGGGCTGAATTAGAGCTATCGTGCATCTGGTCTGAGGGATCCAGGGGGCCTTGGGTTTGAAATCAGAATGAAAAGCCTTAGGATCTGCTACATTCATAACCTGGGCTGGGATTATGGTTTGGTTTGAGGCACAGGATGCGCAACAGCTCTGTGGTGGCCTTCGTGCACACGTGCCACAAGGATGATAGAACAAGGTAGAGTGGTCCAAGTCCACAGCGTGAGAAGAGGAAGCATTTCCTTCAGCACTATCTCCCAAAATCGGATGCTACATTTTGGATGGCACCGGCACGGTACGGCAGCGAGGACACCCAGGTCGGTCTGCGGGATCATTCCAGCAGGCCCTGATGTGTGACATCCATGGATGTGCTTCCACAGGTGTTTCAGTAGACAGAGAAGCTCTGGGAAGAACTGCTTTCATTGGGACATTCCCGTGGCACTACAAAGCACAAGCGCACTCTCAGTTTGCTGTTTTGGAAACACTCCAAAATGACATAGAGCAGAATGCAGAGATGAGAACCTTTAGAATCCTCATTTCCACAAGAGGCCGTGTCCTGCGCACTTTCAGAATTGTGAGATAAGCGTAATCAAAATGAAGTTATGCTAATCGAAATAGTATGGGTTGTTCACCACAACAAATGCAACACCAGCAATTGGAGATATACCAGACAACACACACAGGAAGAGAATATGGCATCAATGTCTAGGAGAAATTGTCCTCACAGAAATCCCTTGGAATTGCGTAGAGACAAGAGTCTAAAATTTTCACTTAACATAGCCCTAAAAATCTACATTAGATACCTGATATTACCTGACCAGTAGAGATGAAGAAGTACAGTAAAAGAAATAGGAAGTACCATTTTCAGTTCCAAAGATATTGAAGGCCCAAAAGATAAGCTTTCATACAACTAGACGGCAAAACGCTATGCAGTCCAAGTGTTGAAAATGGAGGTCAGGAAAACACTGAATAACAAAAGAGTCTCAGAATCACAAAAGGCAGAATACCAGAAAAGGGGAAGAGAAAGTCTAAAGACGAGCCAAAACATATCAGAAAACTCAGTGGATGTGATAATATCAGTTCTAAAATTCAGTCCTTAGCAGACTAGATAATGCAGAGGGACGCGTGAATGACTGTGAAGACAGGGGAACAGAAATCCCTCGGTCAGTTTCGGACATAGGAAAGCAAGTGCAAAACAATGAAGATATTGCTGTTGTATCCTGGGTTAAGACAGGGCATGAAAGACTAGAATTCATAAGAGTCCCAGATGGAAAAGCAAGAGATAAAGAAATAAAATATGTCTGAAAATTTATCTGTAGAAATATCAGACTGAAACTTGTTGAAAGCCAAGAAAAAATCATCTATGCGAATTCAGAAATTACACAGCATCCAAAGGAGGTGGAATCCCAATAGACCTACCAGCAGCTGTATGATTCCATTCAACAAAGTTCACGAATATCACAGTGATTTAAAATGCACCTGGAGGAAACAACATAGTCACAAGGGAACCTCCAGAGGGGTTTCAGCTTATAACTCGGCAGCAATATTGCAGGACAGGGAGGAGTGCCAGGACACAGACCATATCCTGAATGGCCAAAGGCTGCCACCTTGGGTAGCCTATGCCACATGACCACCATTTCTAATAACGGCAGAGCTAGAGCAATCCACAGACCGGCAAATCATAAAAGAATTCAGCAGTTCAAAACTTCTTCTAAAAGGAAGGTTGAGAACACTCCCCGGAATAGAAAAGCAGCAAGATGAAATGGAAAGAAGAAAACCATTTTTGGAAATGCAAGAAGAGCATGAGTGGCAAAGAAGAAACAAGAAGAAGGCAAGGAGGACATCAAAACCTTAAAGATTGGAGAGGGAAGCAGGAAATCTTAGGTGATTGGAAGCACTCTCTTAAGTGAATCAGCTTATTTGACTCTCTGTTTGAAGCGAAAGGAGAGATGCATGTCCTGACGTGTTTGCAAAACAAGCGAGAAGCAGACCAACAAAGAATCAAACCAACAAACATGCACCAAAATGGTACGGTTGGCTGACATATACCATGGGAAACATGATTATTCAAAAGAAAATACTCAAGGTGATGTCAAGGATCATTCAGCACGCATCGACCCAGTATCGCGGCTTGCATGTACTCAGCACACTTGTATTCGGAAATCAGAGGCGTGCATTCATATTCGTAAATATAGATTCATAAGAGCATATCGTGACCTCACCCAAATGCCGATTTGGAATCCAATGGTTTCCTAGTCCGTGATGTAGTCTTGTATGTCTTCCAACAGGATGAAGGAATGCCATATTCTACGCTACGTAGAGAAGAATTGTAAGAAGCCTATAACAAAGGCAAGTAGCTCTGCCAAAGTGTACTAAGAGCAAAAGAGACAGACAGTAAAGTGCACATTGGGGTTGGTTTCATTTCTTGGAAATTCAGCCCCCATGAAACCAATAGATCCATGTCCTGAGAGTGTGGGTTTTTCAGCAGAAATCATGTGACGCATATGTATTCCGGTTGTATGGATATTATAGGAACATAAGTCTCTTTACTGGGTCTCTGTGTACTGTGAACTCTTAGAAAGTTTAAAGACGTGTGAAACCTTCAACTGAAAAGGGACACACTTCTCTCCATTGGTACTGTGCATACAGATCTGAACAAAAGGAAAGAGGGAAGAAGAAAGGCCCATGGGATGCTAGTGGGCAGAACCACATTTACTTTAGGAACCTCTCGTCGGATGCAGCCCCTCCCCCAACACTGACAAGATGCAGCAGCCATTGGGATGGCAGTTACCGGTTGGATTCCAGGTGGAATGTTGGTGTGTTCCACGAGGCTTGTTGTGGCTGTTGGATCCTAGGTAACCGGGCCGAGTTCTGTGGGTGGATCAGTGTGATGGAGGGGCTGCAGGCCTCTGTGGAGCTTGGCTTAGGTGTTTGGTCCGGGAAGCTGTGTAAGTTCGAGATACTTCTGCTGCCCAAAGACCTGAGTTCACAGGTCAGTTTCCAGAACCTGAAAGGGCAGACAGTGGAAGATCTGCCTGTCATCAGCTTACTGGTGTGGCTCTGAGGTACTTTCCGACTTGCCCAGTCCTGGTGAAGTCGACTTTAGGGGAGTCACGAGGAGAAGCTGGCCGAAAAGCTGGCTGCACGGATTGAGGAGAGATGCGAACACATGGATGAGAGATGTTCTGCTACAATGGAGAATACTGGCGTGGAGACAGCTGTAGAGGATACCAGGCTCAAAAGACATTCAGGAGACATATTGAACCTCGCTGATACTGGCAGAAACATACGAAGTGCCAACGTGGACTTGAGGAAGTTCCTCAATTCTCTTCTCCAAGAACGGGTCCAAGGTCCCTGACGTGTGCAAGAGAAGAGATGGCAGAGATGATCAAAACGCTCCTGTTCTTGGAAGAGGTCGTGAGAATCCACACGTCCCAAGGGGCCTTCCCAAGCCATTCAGACCAAAATTCACCAAGCCCAGGTAAGCCTTTTCCCAGGTTTGGGCCTAGCTAGCAAGCACTTGCCCTTCCCTCCCCTCCACTCACGCATCCATTTTGAAGGTTCAGTACCTGAGCGGCAATGAAGCCATTAGGAGAAGGGCAAGTCCCTCCTAGAACCAGAGTTCCTCCAGCTTCACACTCTGTGAACAACAGTGAACTCCTTAAAGGTCAAATATTCTCGGCTGAAATAGATAGGAATTGAATACTTAGCTCACACCTAGAAACGATGGCCTTCCGCTAGATTCAGCAAATGTTGTGTTTATGTCTTCCCTGGGGTGAAGGGAGTGTGGTAAGTGAGGGGAATATTTGACTGAACTTGAATCTGTATTAGGCCTCAGTTTTTCAAGACAGTATAGGTAAATAGTACAAGTCAGAAAGTGAAGTGTACTGTAAAAGTCGCCAATGACATTAAAGACACAGCTTATGTGGATCGTCTTTCACTTGAGTCAAGCCCCCGGGGGCACTATATCATGTGGGTGCAGACTTGGTTGCGTTAAATGGCTTTACCCAACATGATCGGAAGATTAACTGTTCTCATCACTGATAGAAGAACACCTGGTTCTCCATAGACAAGCATAACTGCAGCAGGGTTCTACTAGCTATAATGGCTCTAGGTGCTTTTGGATTCAAACCTAAATGTATATATTTGGTTTGTTTCCTCTTGTATTTTCCTAGAGAGGGATGTTACCCCTTGAAATTCCAACATTGGCCAGTAGGTGACAAATAGGACTAAAGGGCACCACATGCCCAATTGTATCCAAGGTTGGGGGTTATTTCATGTTTCCAATAGTTATTTCATGGTTCCTGTTGGTCTCGGAGGCTTCAACCGTAAAGAGCTGACATGACCCCTTTAACAGTTTGGACTGCTAGATTGCATTCTATCTGTCTAGGTTTTCCGTAGAGCTGACCAAATGTTACCAAAATTGACAAGTCTGGCTTCTAGGTCGATTTAGTGTGTTTCAAAAAATAACTTCATTTTCGTATAACTCCCAAAACATGGAAATGAATTCTGTTAAAATTCTTAAAGACTGCAAATGAGATATCAACACAATGTCAAAACAGGTTTCTTTGGACAACCCCTCCCACCACGGCTGTATAGAAACCAAGAGCTAAGCAAATATCACATTTCTGTGAAATGTATCTGGATAGTGTTGATTAATCGATGCCCAGTTGGCAGAGAAGAAGTGCAACCTGCACTCACGTGCTCCCTTGTACAGAGAAATGTAAAATTCCACTCACCCAGCCTTTGGCACAGGACAGTTGCCGAACAGAGGTCTGTTACTTTCAAAGACAGGATGAGGCCTCAGGACACCTGGAAGCAGGAGAAGGCAAAGCAGGGAAGGGAAACCAGGGCAGGGTCTGACCAACAATGGTGAAACCCTGTTTAACTTGGACGCACCCTCTCAAGCGGACAGGAGGCATGAGATTGAAGGTGATGTGCTGAGATTTACAAGAGTGCACAGCAGATGCTTGGCTGACAGAACTCAAAGAAACCAGCGCAAAATATCCCCACAGTTGATTCTGAGACCAAGATCCGTGATGCCAACTTACAGTTAGCAGGGGCATCGGTAAGTGAGGTATAGGGCTACGGTTGATGGCATACGCTGAGTCTCAGGGATCTGGAGTGCGTTGTGGGATGTGGTGGGTCTAATCAAGAGAGCAAACCGAACAGTGTACCAATGATAAATCAACCACACTGGTCGCGCGGTTGAGATTACCGATATGTCCCATGGCCACACCCAGTGCATCTGCAGGACCAGGGACCAATTGGGCATTTTGCCAATAGAGCACGTGTGGGGCTGAATCAGAGCTATCGTGCATCTGGTCTGAGGGATCCAGGGGGCCTTGGGTTTGAAATCAGAATGAAAAGCCTTAGGATCTGCTACATTCATAACCTGGGCTGGGATTATGGTTTGGTTTGAGGCACAGGATGCGCAACAGCTCTGTGGTGGCCTTCGTGCACCCGTGCCACAAGGATGATAGGACAAGGTAGAGTGGTCCAAGTCCACAGCGTGAGAAGAGGAAGCATTTCCTTCAGCACTATCTCCCAAAATCGGATGCTACATTTTGGATGGCACCGGCACGGTACGGCAGCGAGGACACCCAGGTCGGTCTGCGGGATCATTCCAGCAGGCCCTGATGTGTGACATCCATGGATGTGCTTCCACAGGTGTTTCAGTAGACAGAGAAGCTCTGGGAAGAACTGCTTTCATTGGGACATTCCCGTGGCACTACAAAGCACAAGCGCACTCTCAGTTTGCTGGTTTGGAAACACTCCAAAATGACATAGAGCAGAATGCAGAGCTGAGAACCTTTAGAATCCTCATTTCCACAAGAGGCCGTGTCCTGCGCACTTTCAGAATTGTGAGATAAGCGTAATCAAAATGAAGTTATGCTAATCGAAATAGTATGGTTTGTTCATCACAACAAATGCAACACCAGCAATTGGAGATATACCAGACAACACACACAGGAAGAGAATATGGCATCAATGTCTAGGAGAAATTGTCCTCACAGAAATCCCTTGGAATTGCGTAGAGACAAGAGTCTAAAATTTTCACTTAACATAGCCCTAAAAATCTACATTAGATACCTGATATTACCTGACCAGTAGAGATGAAGAAGTACAGTAAAAGAAATAGGAAGTACCATTTTCAGTTCCAAAGATATTGAAGGCCCAAAAGATAAGCTTTCAAACAACTAGACTGCAAAACGCTATGCAGTCCAAGTGTTGAAAATGGAGGTCAGGAAAACACTGAAGAACAAAAGGGTCTCAGAATCACAAAAGGCAGAATACCAGAAAAGGGGAAGAGAAAGTCTAAAGACGATCCAAAAGATATCAGAAAACTCAGTGGATGTGATAATATCAGGGCTAAAATTCAGTCCTTAGCAGACTAGATAATGCAGAGGGACGCGTGAATGACTGTGAAGACAGGGGAACAGAAATCCCTCGGTCAGATTCGGACATAGGAAAGCAAGTGCAAAACAATGAAAATATTGCTGTTGTATCCTGGGTTAAGACAGGGCATGAAAGACTAGAATTCATAAGAGTCCCAGATGGAAAAGCAAGAGATAAAGAAATAAAATATGTCTGAAAATTTATCTGTAGAAATATCAGAATGAAACTTGTTGAAAGCCAAGAAAAAATCATCTATGCGAATTCAGGAATTACACAGCATCCAAAGGAGGTGGAATCCCAATAGACCTACAAGCAGCTGTATGATTCCAATCAACAAAGTTCACGAATATCACAGTGATTTACAATGCACCTGGAGGAAACAACATAGTCACAAGGGAACCTCCAGAGGGGTTTCAGCTTATAACTCGGCAGCAATATTGCAGGACAGGGAGGAGTGCCAGGACACAGACCATATCCTGAATGGCCAAAGGCTGCCACCTAGGGTAGCCTATGCCATATGACCACCATTTCTAATAACGGCAGAGCTAGAGCAATCCACAGACCGGCAAATCATAAAAGAATTCAGCAGTTCAAAACTTCTTCTAAAAGGAAGGTTGAGAATACTCCCCGGAATAGAAAAGCATCAAGATGAAATGGAAAGAAGAAAGCCATTATTGGAAATGCAAGAAGAGCATGAGTGGCAAAGAAGAAACAAGAAGAAGGCAAGGAGGACATCAAAACCTTAAAGATTGGAGAGGGAAGCAGGAAATCATAGGTGATTGGAAGCACTCTCTTAAGTGAATCAGCTTATTTGACTCTCTGTTTGAAGCGAAAGGAGAGATGCATATCCTGACGTGTTTGCAAAACAAGCGAGAAGCAGACCAACAGAGAATCAAACCAACAAACATGCACCAAAATGGTACGGTTGGCTGACATATACCATGGGAAGCATGATTATTCAAAAGAAAATACTCAAGGTGATGTCAAGGATCATTCAGCACGCATCGACACAGTATTGCGGCTTGCATGTACTCAGAACACTTGTATTCGGAAATCAGAGGCGTGCATTCATATTCGTAAATATAGATTCATAAGAGCATATCGTGACCTCACCTAAATGCCGATTTGGAATCCAATGGTTTCCTAGTCCGTGATGTAGTCTTTTATGTATTCCAAAAGAATGAAGGAATGCCATATTATACGCTACGTAGAGAAGAATTGTAAGAAGCCTATAACAAAGGCAAGTAGCTCTGCCAAAGTGTACTAAGAGCAAAAGAGACAGACACTAACGTGCACATTGGGGTTGGTTTCATTTCTTGGAAATTCAGCTCCCATGAAACCAATAGATCCATGTCCTGAGAGTGTGGGTTTTTCAGCAGAAATCATGCGACGCATATGTATTCCGGTTGTACGGATATTATAGGAACATAAGTCTCCTTTACTGGGTCTCTGTGTACTGTGAACTCTTAGAAAGTTTAAAGACGTGTGAAACCTTCAACTGAAAAGGGACACACTTCTCTCCATTGGTACTGTGCATACAGATCTGAACAAAAGGAAAGAGGGAAGAAGAAAGGCCCATGGGACGCTAGTGGGCAGAACCACATTGACTTTAGGAACCTCTCGTCGGATGCAGCCCCTCCCCCAACACTGACAAGCTGCAGCAGCCATTGGGGATGGCAGTTACCGGTTGGATTCCAGGTGGAATGTTGGTGTGTTCCACGAGGCTTGTTGTGGCTGTTGGATCCTAGGTAACCGGGCCGAGTTCTGTGGGTGGATCAGTGTGATGGAGGGGCTGCAGGCCTCTGTGGAGCTTGGCTTAGGTGTTTGGTCCGGGAAGCTGTGTAAGTTCGAGATACTTCTGCTGCCCAAAGACCTGAGTTCACAGGTCAGTTTCCAGAACCTGAAAGGGCAGACAGTGGAAGATCTGCCTGTCATCAGCTTACTGGTGAGGCTCCGAGGTACTTTCAGACTTGCCCAGTCCTGGTGAAGTCGACTTTAGGGGAGTCACGAAGAGAAGCTGGCCGAAAAGCTGGCTGCACGGATTGAGGAGAGATGCGAACACATGGATGAGAGATGTTCTGCTACAATGGAGAATACTGGCGTGGAGACAGCTGTAGAGGATACCAGGCTCAAAAGACATTCAGGAGACATATTGAACCTCGCTGATACTGGCAGAAACATACGGAGTGCCAACGTGGACTTGAGGAAGTTCCTCAATTCTCTTCTCCAAGAACGGGTCCAAGGTCCCTGACGTGTGCAAGAGAAGAGATGGCAGAGATGATCAAAACGCTCCTGTTCTTGGAAGAGGTCGTGAGAATCCACACGTCCCAAGGGGCCTTCCCAAGCCATTCAGACCAAAATTCACCAAGCCCAGGTAAGCCTTTTCCCAGGTTTGGGCCTAGCTAGCAAGCACTTGCCCTTCCCTCCCCTCCACTCACGCATCCATTTTGAAGGTTCAGTACCTGAGCGGCAATGAAGCCATTAGGAGAAGGGCAAGTCCCTCCTAGAATCAGAGTTCCTCCAGCTTCACACTCTGTGAACAACAGTGAACTCCTTAAAGGTCAAATAGTCTCGGCTGAAATAGATAGGAATTGAATACTTAGCTCACACCTAGAAACGATGGCCTTCCGCTAGATTCAGCAAATGTTGTGTTTATGTCTTCCCTGGGGTGAAGGGAGTGTGGTAAGTGAGGGGAATCTTTGACTGAACTTGAATCTGTATTAGGCCTCAGTTTTTCAAGACAGTATAGGTAAATAGTACAAGTCAGAAAGTGAAGTGTACTGTAAAAGTCGCCAATGACATTAAAGACACAGCTTATGTGGATCGTCTTTCACTTGAGTCAAGCCCCCGGGGGCACTATATCATGTGGGTGCAGACTTGGTTGCGTTAAATGTCTTTACCCAACATGATCGGAAGATTAACTGTTCTCATCACTGATAGAAGAACACCTGGTTCTCCATAGACAAGCATAACTGCAGCAGGGTTCTCCTAGCTATAATGCCTCTAGGTGCTTTTGGATTCAAACCTAAATGTATATATTTGGTTTGTTTCCTCTTGTATTTTCCTAGAGAGGGATGTTACCCCTTGAAATGCCAACATTGGCCAGTAGGTGACAAATAGGACTAAAGGGCACCACATGGCCAAGTGTATCCTAGGTTGGGGGTTATTTCATGTTTCCAATAGTTATTTCATGGTTCCTGTTGGTCTCAGAGGCTTCAACCGTAAAGAGCTGACATGACCCCTTTAATAGTTTTTACTGCTAGTTTGCATTCTATCTATCTAGGTTTTCCGTAGAGCTGACAAAATGTTACCAAAATTGACAAGTCTGGCTTCTATGTCCATTTAGTGTGTTTCAAAAAATAACTTCATTTTCGTATAACTCCCAAAACATGGAAATGAATTCTGTTAAAATTCTTAAAGACTGCAAATGAGATATCAACACAATGTCAAAACAGTTTTCTTTGGACATCCCCTCCCACCACGGCTGTATAGAAACCAAGAGCTTAGCAAATATCACATTTCTGTGAAATGTATCTGGATAGTGTTGATTCATCGATGCCCAGTTGGCAGAGAAGAAGTGCAACCTGCACTCACGTGCTCCCTTGTACAGAGAAATGTAAAATTCCACTCACCCAGCCTTTGGCACAGGACACTTGCCGAAGAGAGGTCTGTTACTTCCAAAGACAGGATGAGGCCTCAGGACACCTGGAAGCAGGAGAAGGCAAATCAGGGAATGGAAACCAGTGCAGGGTCTGACCAACAAGGGTGAAACCCTGTTTAACTTGGACGCACCCTCTCAAGCGGACAGGAGACATGAGATTGAAGGTGATGTGCTGAGATTTACAAGAGTGCACAGCAGATGCTTGGCTGACAGAACTCAAAGAAACCAGCGCAAAATATCCCCACAGTTGATTCTGAGACCAAGATCCGTGATGCCAACTTACAGTTAGCAGGGGCATCGGTAAGTGAGGTATAGGGCTACGGTTGATGGCATACGCTGAGTCTCAGGGATCTGGAGTGCGTTGTGGGATGTGGTGGGTCTAATCAAGAGAGCAAACCGAACAGTGTACCAATGATAAATCAACCACACTGGTCGCGCGGTTGAGATTACCGATATGTCCCATGGCCACACCCAGTGCATCTGCAGGACCAGGGACCAATTGGGCATTTTGCCAATAGAGCACGTGTGGGGCTGAATCAGAGCTATCGTGCATCTGGTCTGAGGGATCCAGGGGGCCTTGGGTTTGAAATCAGAATGAAAAGCCTTAGGATCTGCTACATTCATAACCTGGGCTGGGATTATGTTTTGGTTTGAGGCACAGGATGCGCAACAGCTCTGTGGTGGCCTTCGTGCACCCGTGCCACAAGGATGATAGGACAAGGTAGAGTGGTCCAAGTCCACAGCGTGAGAAGAAGAAGCATTTCCTTCAGCACTATCTCCCAAAATCGGATGCTACATTTTGGATGGCACCGGCACGGTACGGCAGCGAGGACACCAAGGTCGGTCTGCGGGATCATTCCAGCAGGCCCTGATGTGTGACATCCATGGATGTGCTTCCACTGGTGTTTCAGTAGACAGAGAAGCTCTGGGAAGAACTGCTTTCATTGGGACATTCCCGTGGCACTACAAAGCACAAGCGCACTCTCAGTTTGCTGGTTTGGAAACACTCCAAAATGACATAGAGCAGAATGCAGAGCTGAGAACCTTTAGAATCCTCATTTCCACAAGAGGCCGTGTCCTGCGCACTTTCAGAATTGTGAGATAAGCGTAATCAAAATGAAGTTATGCTAATCGAAATAGTATGGGTTGTTCATCACAACAAATGCAACACCAGCAATTGGAGATATACCAGACAACACACACAGGAACAGAATATGGCATCAATGTCTAGGAGAAATTGTCCTCACAGAAATCCCTTGGAATTGCGTAGAGACAAGAGTCTAAAATTTTCACTTAACATAGCCCTAAAAATCTACATTTGATACCTGATATTACCTGACCAGTAGAGATGAAGAAGTACAGTAAAAGAAATAGGAAGTACCATATTCAGTTCCAAAGATATTGAAGGCCCAAAAGATAAGCTTTCAAACAACTAGACTGCAAAACGCTATGCAGTCCAAATGTTGAAAATGGAGGTCAGGAATACACTGAAGAACAAAAGGGTCTCAGAATCACAAAAGGCAGAATACCAGAAAATGGGAAGAGAAAGTCTAAAGACGATCCAAAAGATATCAGAAAACTCAGTGGATGTGATAATATCAGGGCTAAAATTCAGTCCTTAGCAGACTAGATAATGCAGAGGGACGCGTGAATGACTGTGAAGACAGGGGAACAGAAATCCCTCGGTCAGATTCGGACATAGGAAAGCAAGTGCAAAACAATGAAAATATTGCTGTTGTATCCTGGGTTAAGACAGGGCATGAAAGACTAGAATTCATAAGAGTCCCAGATGGAAAAGCAAGAGATAAAGAAATAAAATATGTCTGAAAATTTATCTGTAGAAATATCAGACTGAAACTTGTTGAAAGCCAAGAAAAAATCATCTATGCGAATTCAGGAATTACACAGCATCCAAAGGAGGTGGAATCCCAATAGACCTACAAGCAGCTGTATGATTCCAATCAACAAAGTTCACGAATATCACAGTGATTTACAATGCACCTGGAGGAAACAACATAGTCACAAGGGAACCTCCAGAGGGGTTTCAGCTTATAACTCGGCAGCAATATTGCAGGACAGGGAGGAGTGCCAGGACACAGACCATATCCTGAATGGCCAAAGGCTGCCACCTAGGGTAGCCTATGCCATATGACCACCATTTCTAATAACGGCAGAGCTAGAGCAATCCACAGACCGGCAAATCATAAAAGAATTCAGCAGTTCAAAACTTCTTCTAAAAGGAAGGTTGAGAATACTCCCCGGAATAGAAAAGCATCAAGATGAAATGGAAAGAAGAAAGCCATTATTGGAAATGCAAGAAGAGCATGAGTGGCAAAGAAGAAACAAGAAGAAGGCAAGGAGGACATCAAAACCTTAAAGATTGGAGAGGGAAGCAGGAAATCATAGGTGATTGGAAGCACTCTCTTAAGTGAATCAGCTTATTTGACTCTCTGTTTGAAGCGAAAGGAGAGATGCATATCCTGACGTGTTTGCAAAACAAGCGAGAAGCAGACCAACAAAGAATCAAACCAACAAACATGCACCAAAATGGTACGGTTGGCTGACATATACCATGGGAAGCATGATTATTCAAAAGAAAATACTCAAGGTGATGTCAAGGATCATTCAGCACGCATCGACCCAGTATTGCGGCTTGCATGTACTCAGAACACTTGTATTCGGAAATCAGAGGCGTGCATTCATATTCGTAAATATAGATTCATAAGAGCATATCGTGACCTCACCTAAATGCCGATTTGGAATCCAATGGTTTCCTAGTCCGTGATGTAGTCTTGTATGTCTTCCAACAGGATGAATGAATGCCATATTCTACGCTACGCAGAGAAGAATTGTAAGAAGCCTATAACAAAGGCAAGTAGCTCTGCCAAAGTGTACTAAGAGCAAAAGAGACAGACACTAACGTGCACATTGGGGTTGGTTTCATTTCTTGGAAATTCAGCTCCCATGAAACCAATAGATCCATGTCCTGAGAGTGTGGGTTTTTCAGCAGAAATCATGTGACGCATATGTATTCCGGTTGTACGGATATTATAGGAACATAAGTCTCCTTTACTGGGTCTCTGTGTACTGTGAACTCTTAGAAAGTTTAAAGACGTGTGAAACCTTCAACTGAAAAGGGACACACTTCTCTCCATTGGTACTGTGCATACAGATCTGAACAAAAGGAAAGAGGGAAGAAGAAAGGCCCATGGGACGCTAGTGGGCAGAACCACATTGACTTTAGGAACCTCTCGTCGGATGCAGCCCCTCCCCCAACACTGACAAGCTGCAGCAGCCATTGGGGATGGCAGTTACCGGTTGGATTCCAGGTGGAATGTTGGTGTGTTCCACGAGGCTTGTTGTGGCTGTTGGATCCTAGGTAACCGGGCCGAGTTCTGTGGGTGGATCAGTGTGATGGAGGGGCTGCAGGCCTCTGTGGAGCTTGGCTTAGGTGTTTGGTCCGGGAAGCTGTGTAAGTTCGAGATACTTCTGCTGCCCAAAGACCTGAGTTCACAGGTCAGTTTCCAGAACCTGAAAGGGCAGACAGTGGAAGATCTGCCTGTCATCAGCTTACTGGTGAGGCTCCGAGGTACTTTCAGACTTGCCCAGTCCTGGTGAAGTCGACTTTAGGGGAGTCACGAAGAGAAGCTGGCCGAAAAGCTGGCTGCACGGATTGAGGAGAGATGCGAACACATGGATGAGAGATGTTCTGCTACAATGGAGAATACTGGCGTGGAGACAGCTGTAGAGGATACCAGGCTCAAAAGACATTCAGGAGACATATTGAACCTCGCTGATACTGGCAGAAACATACGGAGTGCCAACGTGGACTTGAGGAAGTTCCTCAATTCTCTTCTCCAAGAACGGGTCCAAGGTCCCTGACGTGTGCAAGAGAAGAGATGGCAGAGATGATCAAAACGCTCCTGTTCTTGGAAGAGGTCGTGAGAATCCACACGTCCCAAGGGGCCTTCCCAAGCCATTCAGACCAAAATTCACCAAGCCCAGGTAAGCCTTTTCCCAGGTTTGGGCCTAGCTAGCAAGCACTTGCCCTTCCCTCCCCTCCACTCACGCATCCATTTTGAAGGTTCAGTACCTGAGCGGCAATGAAGCCATTAGGAGAAGGGCAAGTCCCTCCTAGAATCAGAGTTCCTCCAGCTTCACACTCTGTGAACAACAGTGAACTCCTTAAAGGTCAAATAGTCTCGGCTGAAATAGATAGGAATTGAATACTTAGCTCACACCTAGAAACGATGGCCTTCCGCTAGATTCAGCAAATGTTGTGTTTATGTCTTCCCTGGGGTGAAGGGAGTGTGGTAAGTGAGGGGAATCTTTGACTGAACTTGAATCTGTATTAGGCCTCAGTTTTTCAAGACAGTATAGGTAAATAGTACAAGTCAGAAATTGAAGTGTACTGTAAAAGTCGCCAATGACATTAAAGACACAGCTTATGTGGATCGTCTTTCACTTGAGTCAAGCCCCCGGGGGCACTATATCATGTGGGTGCAGACTTGGTTGCGTTAAATGGCTTTACCCAACATGATCGGAAGATTAACTGTTCTCATCACTGATAGAAGAACACCTGGTTCTCCATAGACAAGCATAACTGCAGCAGGGTTCTCCTAGCTATAATGCCTCTAGGTGCTTTTGGATTCAAACCTAAATGTATATATTTGGATTGTTTCCAATTGTATTTTCCTAGAGAGGGATGTTACCCCTTGAAATGCCAACATTAGCCAGTAGGTGACAAATAGGACTAAAGGGCACCACATGCCCAAGTGTATCCAAGGTTGGGGGTTATTTCAGGTTTCCAATAGTTATTTCATGGTTCCTGTTGGTCTCGGAGGCTTCAACCGTAAAGAGCTGACATGACCCCTTTAACAGTTTGGACTGTTAGTTTGCATTCTATCTGTCTAGGTTTTCCGTAGAGCTGACCAAATGTTACCAAAATTGACAAGTCTGGCTTCTAGGTCGATTTAGTGTGTTTCAAAAAATAACTTCATTTTCGTATAACTCCCAAAACATGGAAATGAATTCTGTTAAAATTCTTAAAGACTGCAAATGAGATATCAACACAATGTCAAAAGAGGTTTCTTTGGACAACCCCTCCCACCACGGCTGTATAGAAACCAAGAGCTAAGCAAATATCACATTTCTGTGAAATGTATCTGGATAGTGTTGATTCATCGATGCCCAGTTGGCAGAGAAGAAGTGCAACCTGCACTCACGCGATCCCTTGTACAGAGAAATGTAAAACTCCACTCACCCAGCCTTTGGCACAGGACACTTGCCGAAGAGAGGTCTGTTACTTCCAAAGACAGGATGAGGCCTCAGGACACCTGGAAGCAGGAGAAGGCAAAGCAGGGAATGGAAACCAGTGCAGGGTCTGACCAACAAGGGTGAAACCCTGTTTAACTTGGACGCACCCTCTCAAGCGGACAGGAGGCATGAGATTGAAGGTGATGTGCTGAGATTTACAAGAGTGCACAGCAGATGCTTGGCTGACAGAACTCAAAGAAACCAGCGCAACATATCCCCACAGTTGATTCTGAGACCAAGATCCGTGATGCCAAATTACAGTTAGCAGGGGCATCGGTAAGTGAGGTATAGGGCTACGGTTGATGGCATACGCTGAGTCTCAGGGATCTGGAGTGCGTTGTGGGATGTGGTGGGTCTAAACAAGAGAGCAAACCGAACAATGTACCAATGATAAATCAACCACACTGGTCGCGCGGTTGAGATTACCGATATGTCCCATGGCCACACCCAGTGCATCTGCAGGACCAGGGACCAATTGGGCATTTTGCCAATAGAGCACTTGTGGGGCTGAATCAGAGCTATCGTGCATCTGGTCTGAGGGATCCAGGGGGCCTTGGGTTTGAAATCAGAATGAAAAGCCTTAGGATCTGCTACATTCATAACCTGGGCTGGGATTATGGTTTGGTTTGAGGCACAGGATGCGCAACAGCTCTGTGGTGGCCTTCGTGCACCCGTGCCACAAGGATGATAGGACAAGGTAGAGTGGTCCAAGTCCACAGCGTGAGAAGAGGAAGCATTTCCTTCAGCACTATCTCCCAAAATCGGATGCTACATTTTGGATGGCACAGGCACGGTACGGCAGCGAGGACACCAAGGTCGGTCTGCGGGATCATTCCAGCAGGCCCTGATGTGTGACATCCATTGATGTGCTTCCAATGGTGTTTTAGTAGACAGAGAAGCTCTGGGAAGAACTGCTTTCATTGGGACATTCCCGTGGCACTACAAAGCACAAGCGCACTCTCAGTTTGCTGTTTTGGAAACACTCCAAAATGACATAGAGCAGAATGCAGAGATGAGAACCTTTAGAATCCTCATTTCCACAAGAGGCCGTGTCCTGCGCACTTTCAGAATTGTGAGATAAGCCTAATCAAAATGAAGTTATGTTAATCGAAATAGTATGGGTTGTTCATCACAACAAATGCAACACCAGCCATTGGAGATATACCAGACAACACACACAGGAACAGAATATGGCATCAATGTCTAGGAGAAATTGTCCTCACAGAAATCCCTTGGAATTGCGTAGAGACAAGAGTCTAAAATTTTCACTTAACATAGCCCTAAAAATCTACATTAGATACCTGATATTACCTGACCAGTAGAGATGAAGAAGTACAGTAAAAGAAATAGGAAGTACCATTTTCAGTTCCAAAGATATTGAAGGCCCAAAAGATAAGCTTTCAAACAACTAGACTGCAAAACGCTATGCAGTCCAAGTGTTGAAAATCGAGGTCAGGAAAACACTGAAGAACAAAAGGGTCTCAGAATCACAAAAGGCAGAATACCAGAAAAGGGGAAGAGAAAGTCTAAAGACAAGCCAAAAGATATCACAAAACTCAGTGGATGTGATAATATCAGGGCTAAAATTCAGTCCTTAGCAGACTAGATAATGCAGAGGGACGCGTGAATGACTGTGAAGACAGGGGAACAGAAATCCCTCGGTCATATTCGGACATAGGAAAGCAACTGCAAAACAATGAAAATATTGCTGTTGTATCCTGGGTTAAGACAGGGCATGAAAGACTAGAAATCATAAGAGTCCCAGATGGAAAAGCAAGAGATAAAGAAATAAAATATGTCTGAAAATTTATCTGTAGAAATATCAGACTGAAACTTGTTGAAAGCCAAGACAAAATCATCTATGCGAATTCAGGAATTACACAGCATCCAAAGGACGTTGAATCCCAATAGACCTACCAACAGCTGTATGATTCCTATCAACAAAGTTCACGAATATCAGAATGATTTAAAATGCACCTGGAGGAAACAACATAGTCACAAGGGAACCTCCAGAGGGGTTTCAGCTTATAACTCGGCAGCAATATTGCAGGACAGGGAGGAGTGCCAGGACACAGACCATATCCTGAATGGCCAAAGGCTGCCACCTAGGGTAGCCTATGCCACATGACCACCATTTCTAATAACGGCAGAGCTAGAGCAATCCACAGACCGGCAAATCATAAAAGAATTCAGCAGTTCAAAACTTCTTCTAAAAGGAAGGTTGAGAAAACTCCCCGGAATAGAAAAGCAGCAAGATGAAATGGAAAGAAGAAAACCATTATTGGAAATGCAAGAAGAGCATGAGTGGCAAAGAAGAAACAAGAAGAAGGCAAGGAGGACATCAAAACCTTAAAGATTGGAGAGGGAAGCAGGAAATCTTAGGTGATTGGAAGCACTCTCTTAAGTGAATCAGCTTATTTGACTCTCTGTTTGAAGCGAAAGGAGAGATGCATGTCCTGACGTGTTTGCAAAACAAGCGAGAAGCAGACCAACAAAGAATCAAACCAACAAACATGCACCAAAATGGTACGGTTGGCTGACATATACCATGGGAAACAAGATTATTCAAAAGAAAATACTCAAGGTGATGTCAAGGATCATTCAGCACGCATCGACCCAGTATCGCGGATTGCATGTACTCAGCACACTTGTATTCGGAAATCAGAGGCGTGCATTAATATTCGTAAATATAGATTCATAAGAGCATATCGTGACCTCACCCAAATGCCGATTTGGAATCCAATGGATTCCTAGTCCGTGATGTAGTCTTGTATGTCTTCCAACAGGATGAAGGAATGCCATATTCTACGCTACGTAGAGAAGAATTGTAAGAAGCCTATAACAAAGGCAAGTAGCTCTGCCAAAGTGTACTAAGAGCAAAAGAGACAGACAGTAAAGTGCACATTGGGGTTGGTTTCATTTCTTGGAAATTCAGCCCCCATGAAACCAATAGATCCATGTCCTGAGAGTGTGGGTTTTTCAGCAGAAATCATGTGACGCATATGTATTCCGGTTGTATGGATATTATAGGAACATAAGTCTCCTTTACTGGGTCTCTGTGTACTGTGAACTCTTAGAAAGTTTAAAGACGTGTGAAACCTTCAACTGAAAAGGGACACACTTCTCTCCATTGGTACTGTGCATACAGATCTGAACAAAAGGAAAGAGGGAAGAAGAAAGGCCCATGGGATGCTAGTGGGCAGAACCACATTTACTTTAGGAACCTCTCGTCGGATGCAGCCCCTCCCCCAACACTGACAAGATGCAGCAACCATTGGGATGGCAGTTACCGGTTGGATTCCAGGTGGAATGTTGGTGTGTTCCACGAGGCTTGTTGTGGCTGTTGGATCCTAGGTAACCGGGCCGAGTTCTGTGGGTGGATCAGTGTGATGGAGGGGCTGCAGGCCTCTGTGGAGCTTGGCTTAGGTGTTTGGTCCGGGAAGCTGTGTAAGTTCGAGATACTTCTGCTTCCCAAAGACCTGAGTTCACAGGTCAGTTTCCAGAACCTGAAAGGGCAGACAGTGGAAGATCTGCCTGTCATCAGCTTACTGGTGAGGCTCTGAGGTACTTTCCGTCTTGCCCAGTCCTGGTGAAGTCGACTTTAGTGGAGTCACGAAGAGAAGCTGGCCGAAAAGCTGGCTGCACGGATTGAGGAGAGATGCGAACACATGGATGAGAGATGTTCTGCTACAATGGAGAATACTGGCGTGGAGACAGCTGTAGAGGATACCAGGCTCAAAAGACATTCAGGAGACATATTGAACCTCGCTGATACTGGCAGAAACATACGGAGTGCCAACGTGGACTTGAGGAAGTTCCTCAATTCTCTTCTCCAAGAACGGGTCCAAGGTCCCTGACGTGTGCAAGAGAAGAGATGGCAGAGATGATCAAAACGCTCCTGTTCTTGGAAGAGGTCGTGAGAATCCACACGTCCCAAGGGGCCTTCCCAAGCCATTCAGACCAAAATTCACCAAGCCCAGGTAAGCCTTTTCCCAGGTTTGGGCCTAGCTAGCAAGCACTTGCCCTTCCCTCCCCTCCACTCACGCATCCATTTTGAAAGTTCAGTACCTGAGCGGCAATGAAGCCATTAGGAGAAGGGCAAGTCCCTCCTAGAATCAGAGTTCCTCCAGCTTCACACTCTGTGAACAACAGTGAACTCCTTAAAGGTCAAATAGTCTCGGCTGAAATAGATAGGAATTGAATACTTAGCTCACACCTAGAAACGATGGCCTTCCGCTAGATTCAGCAAATGTTGTGTTTATGTCTTCCCTGGGGTGAAGGGAGTGTGGTAAGTGAGGGGAATCTTTGACTGAACTTGAATCTGTATTAGGCCTCAGTTTTTCAAGACAGTATAGGTAAATAGTACAAGTCAGAAAGTGAAGTGTACTGTAAAAGTCGCCAATGACATTAAAGACACAGATTATGTGGATCGTCTTTCACTTGAGTCAAGCCCCCGGGGGCACTATATCATGTGGGTGCAGACTTGGTTGCGTTAAATGGCTTTACCCAACATGATCGGAAGATTAACTGTTCTCATCACTGATAGAAGAACACCTGGTTCTCCATAGACAAGCATAACTGCAGCAGGGTTCTCCTAGCTATAATGCCTCTAGGTGCTTTTGGATTCAAACCTAAATGTATATATTTGGTTTGTTTCCTCTTGTATTTTCCTAGAGAGGGATGTTACCCCTTGAAATGCCAACATTGGCCAGTAGGTGACAAATAGGACTAAAGGGCACCACATGCCCAAGTGTATCCAAGGTTGGGGGTTATTTCATGTTTCCAATAGTTATTTCATGGTTCCTGTTGGTCTCGGAGGCTTCAACCGTAAAGAGCTGACATGACCCCTTTAACAGTTTGGACTGCTAGTTTGCATTCTATCTGTCTAGCTTTTCCGTAGAGCTGACCAAATGTTACCAAAATTGACAAGTCTGGCTTCTAGGTCGATTTAGTGTGTTTCAAAAAATAACTTCATTTTCGTATAACTCCCAAAACATGGAAATGAATTCTGTTAAAATTCTTAAAGACTGCAAATGAGATATCAACACAATGTCAAAACAGGTTTCTTTGGACAACCCCTCCCACCACGGCTGTATAGAAACCAAGAGCTAAGCAAATATCACATTTCTGTGAAATGTATCTGGATAGTGTTGATTCATCGATGCCCAGTTGGCAGAGAAGAAGTGCAACCTGCACTCACGCGCTCCCTTGTACAGAGAAATGTAAAACTCCACTCACCCAGCCTTTGGCACAGGACACTTGCCGAAGAGAGGTCTGTTACTTCCAAAGACAGGATGAGGCCTCAGGACACCTGGAAGCAGGAGAAGGCAAAGCAGGGAATGGAAACCAGTGCAGGGTCTGACCAACAAGGGTGAAACCCTGTTTAACTTGGACGCACCCTCTCAAGCGGACAGGAGACATGAGATTGAAGGTGATGTGCTGAGATTTACAAGAGAGCACAGCAGATGCTTGGCTGACAGAACTCAAAGAAACCAGCGCAAAATATCCCCACAGTTGATTCTGAGACCAAGATCCGTGATGCCAAATTACAGTTAGCAGGAGCATCGGTAAGTGAGGAATAGGGCTATGGTTGATGGCATACGCTGAGTCTCAGGGATCTGGAGTGCGTTGTGGGATGTGGTGGGTCTAATCAAGAGAGCAAACCGAACAGTGTACCAATGATAAATCAACCACACTGGTCGCGCGGTTGAGATTACCGATATGTCCCATGGCCACACCCAGTGCATCTGCAGGACCAGGGACCAATTGGGCATTTTGCCAATAGAGCACGTGTGGGGCTGAATCAGAGCTATCGTGCATCTGGTCTGAGGGATGCAGGGGGCCTTGGGTTTGAAATCAGAATGAAAAGCCTTAGGATCTGCTACATTCATAACCTGGGCTGGGATTATGGTTTGGTTTGAGGCACAGGATGCACAAGAGCTCTGAGGTGGCCTTCGTGCAACCGTGCCACAAGGATGATAGGACAAGGTAGAGTGGTCCAAGTCCACAGCGTGAGAAGAGGAAGCATTTTCTTCAGCACTATCTCCCAAAATCGGATGCTACATTTTGGATGGCACCGGCACGGTACGGCAGCGAGGACACCAAGGTCGGTCTGCGGGATCATTCCAGCAGGCCCTGATTTGTGACATCCATGGATGTGCTTCCACTGGTGTTTCAGTAGACACAGAAGCTCTGGGAAGAACTGCTTTCATTGGGACATTCCCGTGGCACTACAAAGCACAAGCGCACTCTCAGTTTGCTGTTCTGCAAACACTCCAAAATGACACAGAGCAGAATGCAGAGCTGAGAACCTTTAGAATCCTCATTTCCACAAGAGGCCGTGTCCTGCGCACTTTCAGAATTGTGAGATAAGCCTAATCAATATGAAGTTATGCTAATCGAAATACTATGGGTTGTTCATCACAACAAATGCAACACCAGCAATTGGAGATATACCAGACAACACACACAGGAACAGAATATGGCATCAATGTCTAGGAGAAATTGTCCTCACAGAAATGCCTTGGAATTCCGTAGAGACAAGAGTCTAAAATTTTCACTTAACATAGCCCTAAAATTCTACATTAGATACCTGATATTACCTGACCAGTAGAGATGAAGAAGTACAGTAAAAGAAATAGGAAGTACCATTTTCAGTTCCAAAGATATTGAAGGCCTAAAAGATAAGCTTTCAAACTACTAGAATGCAAAACGCTATGCAGTCCAAGTGTTGAAAATGGAGGTCAGGAAAACACTGAATAACAAAAGAGTCTCAGAATCACAAAAGGAAGAATACCAGAAAAGGGGAAGAGAAAGTCTAAAGACGAGCCAAAACATATCAGAAAACTCAGTGGATGTGATAATATCAGGGCTAAAATTCAGTACACTGCAGACTAGATAATGCAGAGGGACGCGTGAATGACTGTGAAGACAGGGGAACAGAAATCCCTCGGTCAGATTCGGACATAGGAAAGCAAGTGCAAAACAATGAAAATATTGCTGTTGTATCCTGGGTTAAGACAGGGCATGAAAGACTAGAAATCATAAGAGTCCCAGATGGAAAAGCAAGAGATAAAGAAATAAAATATGTCTGAAAATTTATCTGTAGAAATATCAGTCTGAAAATTGTTGAAAGCCAAGAAAAAATCATCTATGCGAATTCAGGAATTACACAGCATCCAAAGGAGGTGGAATCCCAATAGACCTACCAGCAGCTGTATGATTTCATTCAACAAAGTTCACGAATATCACATTGATTTAAAATGCACCTGGAGGAAACAACATAGTCACAAGGGAACCTCCAGAGGGGTTTCAGCTTATAAATCGGCAGCAATATTGCAGGACAGGGAGGAGTGCCAGGACACAGACCATATCCTGAATGGCCAAATGCTGCCACCTAGTGTAGCCTATGCCTCATGACCACCATTTCTAATAACGGCAGAGCTAGAGCAATCCACAGACCGGCAAAACATAAAAGAATTCAGCAGTTCAAAACTTCTTCTAAAAGGAAGGTTGAGAATACTCCCTGGAATAGAAAAGCAGCAAGATGAAATGGAAAGAAGAAAACCATTATTGGAAATGCAAGAAGAGCATGAGTGGCAAAGAAGAAACAAGAAGAAGGCAAGGAGGACAGCAAAACCTTAAAGATTGGAGAGGGAAGCAGGAAATCTTAGGTGATTGGAAGCACTCTCTTAAGTGAATCAGCTTATTTGACTCTCTGTTTGAAGCGAAAGGAGAGATGCATGTCCTGACATGTTTGCAAAACAAGCGAGAAGCAGACCAACAAAGAATCAAACCAACAAACATGCACCAAAATGGTACGGTTGGCTGACATATACCATGGGAAACATGATTATTCAAAAGAAAATACTCAAGGTGATGTCAAGGATCATTCAGCACGCATCGACCCAGTATTGCGGCTTGCATGTACACAGCACACTTGTATTCGGAAATCAGAGGCGTGCATTAATATTCGTAAATATAGATTCATAAGAGCATATCGTGACCTCACCCAAATGCCGATTTGGAATCCAAATGGATTCCTATTCCGTGATGTAGTCTTGTATGTCTTCCAAAAGAATGAATGAATGCCATATTCTACGCTACATAGAGAAAAATTGTAAGAAGCCTATAACAAAGGCAAGTAGCTCTGCCAAAGTGTACTAAGAGCAAAAGAGACAGACACTAACGTGCACATTGGGGTTGGTTTCATTTCTTGGAAATTCAGCCCCCATGAAACCAATAGATCCATGTCCTGAGAGTGTGGGTTTTTCAGCAGAAATCATGCGACGCATATGTATTCCGGTTGTACGGATATTATAGGAACATAAGTCTCCTTTACTGGGTCTCTGTGTACTGTGAACTCTTAGAAAGTTTAAAGACGTGTGAAACCTTCAACTGAAAAGGGACACACTTCTCTCCATTGGTACTGTGCATACAGATCTGAACAAAAGGAAAGAGGGAAGAAGAAAGTCCCATGGGACGCTAGTGGGCAGAACCACATTGACTTTAGGAACCTCTCGTCGGATGCAGCCCCTCCCCCAACACTGACAAGATGCAGCAGCCATTGGGGATGGCAGTTACCGGTTGGATTCCAGGTGGAATGTTGGTGTGTTCCACGAGGCTTGTTATGGCTGTTGGATCCTAGGTAACCGGGCCGAGTTCTGTGGGTGGATCAGTGTGATGGAGGGGCTGCAGGCCTCTGTGGAACTTGGCTTAGGTGTTTGGTCCGGGAAGCTGTGTAAGTTCGAGATACTTCTGCTGCCCAAAGACCTGAGTTCACAGGTCAGTTTCCAGAACCTGAAAGGGCAGACAGTGGAAGATCTGCCTGTCATCAGCTTACTGGTGAGGCTCCGAGGTACTTTCAGACTTGCCCAGTCCTGGTGAAGTCGACTTTAGGGGAGTCACGAAGAGAAGCTGGCCGAAAAGCTGGCTGCACGGATTGAGGAGAGATGCGAACACATGGATGAGAGATGTTCTGCTACAATGGAGAATACTGGCGTGGAGACAGCTGTAGAGGATACCAGGCTCAAAAGACATTCAGGAGACATATTGAACCTCACTGATACTGGCAGAAACATACGGAGTGCCAACGTGGACTTGAGGAAGTTCCTCAATTCTCTTCTCCAAGAACGGGTCCAAGGTCCCTGACGTGTGCAAGAGAAGAGATGGCAGAGATGATCAAAACGCTCCTGTTCTTGGAAGAGGTCGTGAGAATCCACACGTCCCAAGGGGCCTTCCCAAGCCATTCAGACCAAAATTCACCAAGCCCAGGTAAGCCTTTTCCCAGGTTTGGGCCTAGCTAGCAAGCACTTGCCCTTCCCTCCCCTCCACTCACGCATCCATTTTGAAGGTTCAGTACCTGAGCGGCAATGAAGCCATTAGGAGAAGGGCAAGTCCCTCCTAGAATCAGAGTTCCTCCAGCTTCACACTCTGTGAACAACAGTGAACTCCTTAAAGGTCAAATAGTCTCGGCTGAAATAGATAGGAATTGAATAGTTAGCTCACACCTAGAAACGATGGCCTTCCGCTAGATTCAGCAAATGTTGTGTTTATGTCTTCCCTGGGGTGAAGGGAGTGTGGTAAGTGAGGGGAATCTTTGACTGAACTTGAATCTGTATTAGGCCTCAGTTTTTCAAGACAGTATAGGTAAATAGTACAAGTCAGAATGTGAAGAGTACTGTAAAAGTCACCAATGACATTAAAGACACAGCTTATGTGGATCGTCTTTCACTTGAGTCAAGCCCCCGGGGGCACTATATCATGTGGGTGCAGACTTGGTTGCGTTAAATGGCTTTACCCAACATGATCGGAAGATTAACTGTTCTCATCACTGATAGAAGAACACCTGGTTCTCCATAGACAAGCATAACTGCAGCAGGGTTCTCCTAGCTATAATGCCTCTAGGTGCTTTTGGATTCAAACCTAAATGTATATATTTGGTTTGTTTCCTCTTGTATTTTCCTAGAGAGGGATGTTACCCCTTGAAAAGCCAACATTGGCCAGTAGGTGACAAATAGGACTAAAGGGCACCACATGCCCAATTGTATCCAAGGTTGGGGGTTATTTCATGTTTCCAATAGTTATTTCATGGTTCCTGTTGGTCTCGGCGGCTTCAACCATAAAGAGCTGACATGACCCCTTTAACAGTTTGGACTGCTAGTTTGCATTTTATCTGTCTAGGTTTTCCGTAGAGCTGACAAAATTTTACCAAAATTGACAAGTCTGGCTTCTAGGTCGATTTAGTGTGTTTCAAATAATAACTTCATTTTCGTATAACTCCCAAAACATGGAAATGAATTCTTTTAAACTTCTTAAAGACTGCAAATGAGATATCAACACAATGTCAAAACAGGTTTCTTTGGACAAACCCTCCCACCACGGCTGTATAGAAACCAAGAGCTAAGCAAATATCACATTTCTGTGAAATGTATCTGGATAGTGTTGATTCATCGATGCCCAGTTGGCAGAGAAGAAGTGCAACCTGCACTCACGCGCTCCCTTGTACAGAGAAATGTAAAACCCCACTCACCCAGCCTTTGGCACAGGACACTTGCCGAAGAGAGGTCTGTTACTTCCAAAGACAGGATGAGGCCTCAGGACACCTGGAAGCAGGAGAAGGCAAAGCAGGGAATGGAAACCAGGGCAGGTTCTGACCAAAAATTGATACCCTGTTTAACTTGGACGCACCCTCTCAAGCGGACAGGAGACATGAGATTGAAGGTGATGTGCTGAGGTTTACAAGAGTGCACAGCAGATGCTTGGCTGACAGAACTCAAAGAAACCAGCGCAAAATATCCCCACAGTTGATTCTGAGACCAAGATCCGTGATGCCAAATTACAGTTAGCAGGAGCATCGGTAAGTGAGGTATAGGGCTACGGTTGATGGCATACGCTGAGTCTCAGGGATCTGGAGTGCGTTGTGGGATGTGGTGTGTCTAATCAAGAGAGCAAACCGAACAGTGTACCAATGATAAATCAACCACACTGGTCGCGTGGTTGAGATTACCGATATGTCCCATGGCCACACCCAGTGCATCTGCAGGACCAGGGACCAATTGGGCATTTTGCCAATAGAGCACGTGTGGGGCTGAATCAGAGCTATCGTGCATCTGGTCTGAGGGATCCAGGGGGCCTTGGGTTTGAAATCAGAATGAAAAGCCTTAGGATCTGCTACATTCATAACCTGGGCTGGGATTATGGCTTGGTTTGAGGCACAGGATGTGCAAAAGCTCTGTGGTGGCCTTCGTGCACCCGTGCCACAAGGATGATAGGACAAGGTAGAGTGGTCCAAGTCCACAGCGTGAGAAGAGGAAGCATTTCCTTCAGCACTATCTCCCAAAATCGGATGCTACATTTTGGATGGCACCGGCACGGTACGGCAGCGAGGACACCAAGGTCGGTCTGCGGGATCATTCCAGCAGGCCCTGATGTGTGACATCCATGGATGTGCTTCCACTGGTGTTTCAGTAGACAGAGAATCTCTGGGAAGAACTGCTTTCATTGGGACATTCCCGTGGCACTACAAACCACAAGCGCACTCTCAGTTTGCTGTTTTGGAAACATTCCAAAATGACATAGAGCAGAATGCAGAGCTGAGAACCTTTACAATCCTCATTTCCACAAGAGGCCGTGTCCTGCACACTTTCAGAATTGTGAGATAAGCCTAATCAAAATGAAGTTATGCTAATCGAAAGAGTATGGGTTGTTCATCTCAACAAATGCAACACCAGCAATTGGAGATATACCAGACAACACACACAGGAACAGAATATGGCATCAATGTCTAGGAGAAATTGTCCTCACAGAAATCCCTTGGAATTGCGTAGAGACAAGAGTCTAAAATTTTCACTTAACATAGCCCTAAAAATCTACATTAGATACGTGATATAACCTGACCAGTAGAGATGAAGAAGTACAGTAAAAGAAACAGGAAGTACCATTTTCAGTTCCAAAGATATTGAAGTCCCAAAAGATAAGCTTTCATACAACTAGACTGCAAAACGCTATGCAGTCCAAGTGTTGAAAATGGAGGTCAGGAAATCACTGAAAAACAAAAGAGTCTCAGAATCACAAAAGGTAGAATACAAGAAAAGGGGAAGAGAAAGTCTAAAGACGAGCCAAAACATATCAGAAAACTCAGTGGATGTGATAATATCAGGGCTAAAATTCAGTCCTTAGCAGACTAGATAATGCAGAGGGACGCGTGAATGACTGTGAAGACAGGGGAACAGAAATCCCTCGGTCAGATTCGGACATAGGAAAGCAAGTGCAAAACAATGAAAATATTGCTGTTGTATCCTGGGTTAAGACAAGGCATGAAAGACTAGAATTCATAAGAGTCCCAGATGGAAAAGCAAGAGATAAAGAAATAAAATATGTCTGAAAATTTATCTGTAGAAATATCAGACTGAAACTTGTTGAAAGCCAAGAAAATTCATCTATGCGAATTCAGGTATTACACAGCATCCAAAGGAGTTGGAATCCCAATAGACCTACAAGCAGCTGTATGATTCCAATCAACAAAGTTCACGAATATCACAGTGATTTAAAATGCACCTGGAGGAAACAACATAGTCACAAGGGAACCTCCAGAGGGGTTTCAGCTTATAACTCGGCAGCAATATTGCAGGCCAGGGAGGAGTGCCAGGACACAGACCATATCCTGAATGGCCAAAGGCTGCCACCTAGGGTAGCCTATGCCACATGACCACCATTTCTAATAACGGCAGAGCTAGAGCAATCCACAGACCGGCAAATCATAAAAGAATTCAGCAGTTCAAAACTTCTTCTAAAAGGAAGGTTGAGAACACTCCCCGGAATAGAAAAGCAGCAAGATGAAATGGAAAGAAGAAAACCATTATTGGAAATGCAAGAAGAGCATGAGTGGCAAAGAAGAAACAAGAAGAAGGCAAGGAGGACATCAAAACCTTAAAGATTGTAGAGGGAAGCAGGAAATCTTAGGTGATTGGAAGCACTCTCTTAAGTGAATCAGCTTATTTGACTCTCTGTTTGAAGCGAAAGGAGAGATGCATGTCCTGACGTGTTTGCAAAACAAGCGAGAAGCAGACCAACAAAGAATCAAACCAACAAACATGCACCAAAATGGTACGGTTGGCTGACATATACCATGGGAAACATGATTATTCAAAAGAAAATACTCAAGGTGATGTCAAGGATCATTCAGCACGCATCGACCCAGTATTGCGGCTTGCATGTACTCAGCACACTTGTATTCGGAAATCAGAGGCGTGCATTCATATTCGTAAATATAGATTCATAAGAGCATATCGTGACCTCACCCAAATGCCGATTTGGAATCCACTGGATTCCTAGTCCGTGATGTAGTCTTGTATGACTTCCAACAGGATGAAGGAATGCCATATTCTACGCTACGTAGAGAAGAATTGTAAGAAGCCTATAACAAAGGCAAGTAGCTCTGCCAAAGTGTACTAAGAGCAAAAGAGACAGACAGTAAAGTGCACATTGGGGTTGGTTAAATTTCTTGGAAATTCAGCCCCCATGAAACAAATAGATCCATGTCCTGAGAGTGTGGGTTTTTCAGCAGAAATCATGCGACGCATATGTATTCCGGTTGTACGGATATTATAAGAACATAAGTCTCCTTTACTGGGTCTCTGTGTACTGTGAACTCTTAGAAAGTTTAAAGACGTGTGAAACCTTCAACTGAAAAGGGACACACTTCTCTCCATTGGTACTGTGCATACAGATCTGAACAAAAGGAAAGAGGGAAGAAGAAAGGCCCATGGGACGCTAGTGGGCAGAACCACATTTACTTTAGGAACCTCTCGTCGGATGCAGCCCCTCCCCCAACACTGACAAGATGCAGCAGCCATTGGGGATGGCAGTTACCGGTTGGATTCCAGGTGGAATGTTGGTGTGTTCCACGAGGCTTGTTGTGGCTGTTGGATCCTAGGTAACCGGGCCGAGTTCTGTGGGTGGATCAGTGTGATGGAGGGGCTGCAGGCCTCTGTGGAGCTTGGCTTAGGTGTTTGGTCCGGGAAGCTGTGTAAGTTCGAGATACTTCTGCTGCCCAAAGACCTGAGTTCACAGGTCAGTTTCCAGAACCTGAAAGGGCAGACAGTGGAAGATCTGCCTGTCATCAGCTTACTGGTGAGGCTTCGAGGTACTTTCAGACTTGCCCAGTCCTGGTGAAGTCGACTTTAGGGGAGTCACGAAGAGAAGCTGGCCGAAAAGCTGGCTGCACGGATTGAGGAGAGATGCGAACACATGGATGAGAGATGTTCTGCTACAATGGAGAATACTGGCGTGGAGACAGCTGTAGAGGATACCAGGCTCAAAAGACATTCATGAGACATATTGAACCTCGCTGATACTGGCAGAAACATACGGAGTGCCAACGTGGACTTGAGGAAGTTCCTCAATTCTCTTCTCCAAGAACGGGTCCAAGGTCCCTGACGTGTGCAAGAGAAGAGATGGCAGAGATGATCAAAACGCTCCTGTTCTTGGAAGAGGTCGTGAGAATCCACACGTCCCAAGGGGCCTTCCCAAGCCATTCAGACCAAAATTCACCAAGCCCAGGTAAGCCTTTTCCCAGGTTTGGGCCTAGCGAGCAAGCACTTGCCCTTCCCTCCCCTCCAATCACGCATCCATTTTGAAGGTTCAGTACCTGAGCGGCAATGAAGCCATTAGGAGAAGGGCAAGTCCCTCCTAGAATCAGAGTTCCTCCAGCTTCACACTCTGTGAACAACAGTGATCTCCTTAAAGGTCAAATAGTCTCGGCTGAAATAGATAGGAATTGAATAGTTAGCTCACACCTAGAAACGATGGCCTTCCGCTAGATTCAGCAAATGTTGTGTTTATGTCTTCCCTGGGGTGAAGGGAGTGTGGTAAGTGAGGGGAATCTTTGACTGAACTTGAATCTGTATTAGGCCTCAGTTTTTCAAGACAGTATAGGTAAATAGTACAAGTCAGAAAGTGAAGTGTACTGTAAAAGTCGCCAATGACTTTAAAGACACAGCTTTTGTGGATCGTCTTTCACTTGAATCAAGCCCCCGGGGGCACTATATCATGTGGGTGCAGACTTGGTTGCGTTAAATGGCTTTACCCAACATGATCGGAAGATTAACTGTTCTCATCACTGATAGAAGAACACCTGGTTCTCCATAGACAAGCATAACTGCAGCAGGGTTCTCCTAGCTATAATGCCTCTAGGTGCTTTTGGATTCAAACCTAAATGTATATATTTGGTTTGTTTCCTCTTGTATTTTCCTAGAGAGGGATGTTACCCCTTGAAATGCCAACATTGGCCAGTCAGTGACAAATAGGACTAAAGGGCACCACATGCCCAAGTGTATCCAAGGTTGGGGGTTATTTCATGTTTCCAATAGTTATTTCATGGTTCCTGTTGTTCTCGGAGGCTTCAACCGTAAAGAGCTGACATGACCCCTTTAACAGTTTGGACTGCTAGTTTGCATTCTATCTGTCTAGGTTTTCCGTAGAGCTGACCAAATGTTACCAAAATTGACAAGTCTGGCTTCTAGGTCGATTTAGTGTGTTTCAAAAAATAACTTCATTTTCGTATAACTCCCAAAACATGGAAATGAATTCTGTTAAAATTCTTAAAGACTGCAAATGAGATATCAACACAATGTCAAAACAGGTTTCTTTGGACAACCCCTCCCACCACGGCTGTATAGAAACCAAGAGCTAAGCAAATATCACATTTCTGTGAAATGTATCTGGATAGTGTTGATTCATCGATGCCCAGTTGGCAGAGAAGAAGTGCAACCTGCACTCACGCGCTCCCTTGTACAGAGAAATGTAAAACTCCACTCACCCAGCCTTTGGCACAGGACACTTGCCGAAGAGAGGTCTGTTACTTCCAAAGACAGGATGAGGCCTCAGGACACCTGGAAGCAGGAGAAGGCAAAGCAGGGAATGGAAACCAGTGCAGGGTCTGACCAACAAGGGTGAAACCCTGTTTAACTTGGACGCACCCTCTCAAGCGGACAGGAGACATGAGATTGAAGGTGATGTGCTGAGATTTACAAGAGAGCACAGCAGATGCTTGGCTGACAGAACTCAAAGAAACCAGCGCAAAATATCCCCACAGTTGATTCTGAGACCAAGATCCGTGATGCCAAATTACAGTTAGCAGGAGCATCGGTAAGTGAGGAATAGGGCTATGGTTGATGGCATACGCTGAGTCTCAGGGATCTGGAGTGCGTTGTGGGATGTGGTGGGTCTAATCAAGAGAGCAAACCGAACAGTGTACCAATGATAAATCAACCACACTGGTCGCGCGGTTGAGATTACCGATATGTCCCATGGCCACACCCAGTGCATCTGCAGGACCAGGGACCAATTGGGCATTTTGCCAATAGAGCACGTGTGGGGCTGAATCAGAGCTATCGTGCATCTGGTCTGAGGGATGCAGGGGGCCTTGGGTTTGAAATCAGAATGAAAAGCCTTAGGATCTGCTACATTCATAACCTGGGCTGGGATTATGGTTTGGTTTGAGGCACAGGATGCACAAGAGCTCTGAGGTGGCCTTCGTGCAACCGTGCCACAAGGATGATAGGACAAGGTAGAGTGGTCCAAGTCCACAGCGTGAGAAGAGGAAGCATTTTCTTCAGCACTATCTCCCAAAATCGGATGCTACATTTTGGATGGCACCGGCACGGTACGGCAGCGAGGACACCAAGGTCGGTCTGCGGGATCATTCCAGCAGGCCCTGATTTGTGACATCCATGGATGTGCTTCCACTGGTGTTTCAGTAGACACAGAAGCTCTGGGAAGAACTGCTTTCATTGGGACATTCCCGTGGCACTACAAAGCACAAGCGCACTCTCAGTTTGCTGTTCTGCAAACACTCCAAAATGACACAGAGCAGAATGCAGAGCTGAGAACCTTTAGAATCCTCATTTCCACAAGAGGCCGTGTCCTGCGCACTTTCAGAATTGTGAGATAAGCCTAATCAATATGAAGTTATGCTAATCGAAATACTATGGGTTGTTCATCACAACAAATGCAACACCAGCAATTGGAGATATACCAGACAACACACACAGGAACAGAATATGGCATCAATGTCTAGGAGAAATTGTCCTCACAGAAATGCCTTGGAATTCCGTAGAGACAAGAGTCTAAAATTTTCACTTAACATAGCCCTAAAATTCTACATTAGATACCTGATATTACCTGACCAGTAGAGATGAAGAAGTACAGTAAAAGAAATAGGAAGTACCATTTTCAGTTCCAAAGATATTGAAGGCCTAAAAGATAAGCTTTCAAACTACTAGAATGCAAAACGCTATGCAGTCCAAGTGTTGAAAATGGAGGTCAGGAAAACACTGAATAACAAAAGAGTCTCAGAATCACAAAAGGAAGAATACCAGAAAAGGGGAAGAGAAAGTCTAAAGACGAGCCAAAACATATCAGAAAACTCAGTGGATGTGATAATATCAGGGCTAAAATTCAGTACTCAGCAGACTAGATAATGCAGAGGGACGCGTGAATGACTGTGAAGACAGGGGAACAGAAATCCCTCGGTCAGATTCGGACATAGGAAAGCAAGTGCAAAACAATGAAAATATTGCTGTTGTATCCTGGGTTAAGACAGGGCATGAAAGACTAGAAATCATAAGAGTCCCAGATGGAAAAGCAAGAGATAAAGAAATAAAATATGTCTGAAAATTTATCTGTAGAAATATCAGTCTGAAAATTGTTGAAAGCCAAGAAAAAATCATCTATGCGAATTCAGGAATTACACAGCATCCAAAGGAGGTGGAATCCCAATAGACCTACCAGCAGCTGTATGATTTCATTCAACAAAGTTCACGAATATCACATTGATTTAAAATGCACCTGGAGGAAACAACATAGTCACAAGGGAACCTCCAGAGGGGTTTCAGCTTATAAATCGGCAGCAATATTGCAGGACAGGGAGGAGTGCCAGGACACAGACCATATCCTGAATGGCCAAATGCTGCCACCTAGTGTAGCCTATGCCTCATGACCACCATTTCTAATAACGGCAGAGCTAGAGCAATCCACAGACCGGCAAAACATAAAAGAATTCAGCAGTTCAAAACTTCTTCTAAAAGGAAGGTTGAGAATACTCCCTGGAATAGAAAAGCAGCAAGATGAAATGGAAAGAAGAAAACCATTATTGGAAATGCAAGAAGAGCATGAGTGGCAAAGAAGAAACAAGAAGAAGGCAAGGAGGACAGCAAAACCTTAAAGATTGGAGAGGGAAGCAGGAAATCTTAGGTGATTGGAAGCACTCTCTTAAGTGAATCAGCTTATTTGACTCTCTGTTTGAAGCGAAAGGAGAGATGCATGTCCTGACATGTTTGCAAAACAAGCGAGAAGCAGACCAACAAAGAATCAAACCAACAAACATGCACCAAAATGGTACGGTTGGCTGACATATACCATGGGAAACATGATTATTCAAAAGAAAATACTCAAGGTGATGTCAAGGATCATTCAGCACGCATCGACCCAGTATTGCGGCTTGCATGTACACAGCACACTTGTATTCGGAAATCAGAGGCGTGCATTAATATTCGTAAATATAGATTCATAAGAGCATATCGTGACCTCACCCAAATGCCGATTTGGAATCCAATGGATTCCTATTCCGTGATGTAGTCTTGTATGTCTTCCAAAAGAATGAATGAATGCCATATTCTACGCTACATAGAGAAAAATTGTAAGAAGCCTATAACAAAGGCAAGTAGCTCTGCCAAAGTGTACTAAGAGCAAAAGAGACAGACACTAACGTGCACATTGGGGTTGGTTTCATTTCTTGGAAATTCAGCCCCCATGAAACCAATAGATCCATGTCCTGAGAGTGTGGGTTTTTCAGCAGAAATCATGCGACGCATATGTATTCCGGTTGTACGGATATTATAGGAACATAAGTCTCCTTTACTGGGTCTCTGTGTACTGTGAACTCTTAGAAAGTTTAAAGACGTGTGAAACCTTCAACTGAAAAGGGACACACTTCTCTCCATTGGTACTGTGCATACAGATCTGAACAAAAGGAAAGAGGGAAGAAGAAAGTCCCATGGGACGCTAGTGGGCAGAACCACATTGACTTTAGGAACCTCTCGTCGGATGCAGCCCCTCCCCCAACACTGACAAGATGCAGCAGCCATTGGGGATGGCAGTTACCGGTTGGATTCCAGGTGGAATGTTGGTGTGTTCCACGAGGCTTGTTATGGCTGTTGGATCCTAGGTAACCGGGCCGAGTTCTGTGGGTGGATCAGTGTGATGGAGGGGCTGCAGGCCTCTGTGGAACTTGGCTTAGGTGTTTGGTCCGGGAAGCTGTGTAAGTTCGAGATACTTCTGCTGCCCAAAGACCTGAGTTCACAGGTCAGTTTCCAGAACCTGAAAGGGCAGACAGTGGAAGATCTGCCTGTCATCAGCTTACTGGTGAGGCTCCGAGGTACTTTCAGACTTGCCCAGTCCTGGTGAAGTCGACTTTAGGGGAGTCACGAAGAGAAGCTGGCCGAAAAGCTGGCTGCACGGATTGAGGAGAGATGCGAACACATGGATGAGAGATGTTCTGCTACAATGGAGAATACTGGCGTGGAGACAGCTGTAGAGGATACCAGGCTCAAAAGACATTCAGGAGACATATTGAACCTCACTGATACTGGCAGAAACATACGGAGTGCCAACGTGGACTTGAGGAAGTTCCTCAATTCTCTTCTCCAAGAACGGGTCCAAGGTCCCTGACGTGTGCAAGAGAAGAGATGGCAGAGATGATCAAAACGCTCCTGTTCTTGGAAGAGGTCGTGAGAATCCACACGTCCCAAGGGGCCTTCCCAAGCCATTCAGACCAAAATTCACCAAGCCCAGGTAAGCCTTTTCCCAGGTTTGGGCCTAGCTAGCAAGCACTTGCCCTTCCCTCCCCTCCACTCACGCATCCATTTTGAAGGTTCAGTACCTGAGCGGCAATGAAGCCATTAGGAGAAGGGCAAGTCCCTCCTAGAATCAGAGTTCCTCCAGCTTCACACTCTGTGAACAACAGTGAACTCCTTAAAGGTCAAATAATCTCGGCTGAAATAGATAGGAATTGAATAGTTAGCTCACACCTAGAAACGATGGCCTTCCGCTAGATTCAGCAAATGTTGTGTTTATGTCTTCCCTGGGGTGAAGGGAGTGTGGTAAGTGAGGGGAATCTTTGACTGAACTTGAATCTGTATTAGGCCTCAGTTTTTCAAGACAGTATAGGTAAATAGTACAAGTCAGAATGTGAAGAGTACTGTAAAAGTCACCAATGACATTAAAGACACAGCTTATGTGGATCGTCTTTCACTTGAGTCAAGCCCCCGGGGGCACTATATCATGTGGGTGCAGACTTGGTTGCGTTAAATGGCTTTACCCAACATGATCGGAAGATTAACTGTTCTCATCACTGATAGAAGAACACCTGGTTCTCCATAGACAAGCATAACTGCAGCAGGGTTCTCCTAGCTATAATGCCTCTAGGTGCTTTTGGATTCAAACCTAAATGTATATATTTGGTTTGTTTCCTCTTGTATTTTCCTAGAGAGGGATGTTACCCCTTGAAAAGCCAACATTGGCCAGTAGGTGACAAATAGGACTAAAGGGCACCACATGCCCAATTGTATCCAAGGTTGGGGGTTATTTCATGTTTCCAATAGTTATTTCATGGTTCCTGTTGGTCTCGGCGGCTTCAACCATAAAGAGCTGACATGACCCCTTTAACAGTTTGGACTGCTAGTTTGCATTTTATCTGTCTAGGTTTTCCGTAGAGCTGACAAAATTTTACCAAAATTGACAAGTCTGGCTTCTAGGTCGATTTAGTGTGTTTCAAATAATAACTTCATTTTCGTATAACTCCCAAAACATGGAAATGAATTCTTTTAAACTTCTTAAAGACTGCAAATGAGATATCAACACAATGTCAAAACAGGTTTCTTTGGACAAACCCTCCCACCACGGCTGTATAGAAACCAAGAGCTAAGCAAATATCACATTTCTGTGAAATGTATCTGGATAGTGTTGATTCATCGATGCCCAGTTGGCAGAGAAGAAGTGCAACCTGCACTCACGCGCTCCCTTGTACAGAGAAATGTAAAACCCCACTCACCCAGCCTTTGGCACAGGACACTTGCCGAAGAGAGGTCTGTTACTTCCAAAGACAGGATGAGGCCTCAGGACACCTGGAAGCAGGAGAAGGCAAAGCAGGGAATGGAAACCAGGGCAGGTTCTGACCAAAAATTGATACCCTGTTTAACTTGGACGCACCCTCTCAAGCGGACAGGAGACATGAGATTGAAGGTGATGTGCTGAGGTTTACAAGAGTGCACAGCAGATGCTTGGCTGACAGAACTCAAAGAAACCAGCGCAAAATATCCCCACAGTTGATTCTGAGACCAAGATCCGTGATGCCAAATTACAGTTAGCAGGAGCATCGGTAAGTGAGGTATAGGGCTACGGTTGATGGCATACGCTGAGTCTCAGGGATCTGGAGTGCGTTGTGGGATGTGGTGGGTCTAATCAATAGAGCAAACCGAACAGTGTACCAATGATAAATCAACCACACTGGTCGCGTGGTTGAGATTACCGATATGTCCCATGGCCACACCCAGTGCATCTGCAGGACCAGGGACCAATTGGGCATTTTGCCAATAGAGCACGTGTGGGGCTGAATCAGAGCTATCGTGCATCTGGTCTGAGGGATCCAGGGGGCCTTGGGTTTGAAATCAGAATGAAAAGCCTTAGGATCTGCTACATTCATAACCTGGGCTGGGATTATGGCTTGGTTTGAGGCACAGGATGTGCAAAAGCTCTGTGGTGGCCTTCGTGCACCCGTGCCACAAGGATGATAGGACAAGGTAGAGTGGTCCAAGTCCACAGCGTGAGAAGAGGAAGCATTTCCTTCAGCACTATCTCCCAAAATCGGATGCTACATTTTGGATGGCACCGGCACGGTACGGCAGCGAGGACACCAAGGTCGGTCTGCGGGATCATTCCAGCAGGCCCTGATGTGTGACATCCATGGATGTGCTTCCACTGGTGTTTCAGTAGACAGAGAATCTCTGGGAAGAACTGCTTTCATTGGGACATTCCCGTGGCACTACAAACCACAAGCGCACTCTCAGTTTGCTGTTTTGGAAACATTCCAAAATGACATAGAGCAGAATGCAGAGCTGAGAACCTTTACAATCCTCATTTCCACAAGAGGCCGTGTCCTGCACACTTTCAGAATTGTGAGATAAGCCTAATCAAAATGAAGTTATGCTAATCGAAAGAGTATGGGTTGTTCATCTCAACAAATGCAACACCAGCAATTGGAGATATACCAGACAACACACACAGGAACAGAATATGGCATCAATGTCTAGGAGAAATTGTCCTCACAGAAATCCCTTGGAATTGCGTAGAGACAAGAGTCTAAAATTTTCACTTAACATAGCCCTAAAAATCTACATTAGATACGTGATATAACCTGACCAGTAGAGATGAAGAAGTACAGTAAAAGAAACAGGAAGTACCATTTTCAGTTCCAAAGATATTGAAGTCCCAAAAGATAAGCTTTCATACAACTAGACTGCAAAACGCTATGCAGTCCAAGTGTTGAAAATGGAGGTCAGGAAAACACTGAAAAACAAAAGGGTCTCAGAATCACAAAAGGTAGAATACAAGAAAAGGGGAAGAGAAAGTCTAAAGACGAGCCAAAACATATCAGAAAACTCAGTGGATGTGATAATATCAGGGCTAAAATTCAGTCCTTAGCAGACTAGATAATGCAGAGGGACGCGTGAATGACTGTGAAGACAGGGGAACAGAAATCCCTCGGTCAGATTCGGACATAGGAAAGCAAGTGCAAAACAATGAAAATATTGCTGTTGTATCCTGGGTTAAGACAGGGCATGAAAGACTAGAATTCATAAGAGTCCCAGATGGAAAAGCAAGAGATAAAGAAATAAAATATGTCTGAAAATTTATCTGTAGAAATATCAGACTGAAACTTGTTGAAAGCCAAGAAAAAATCACCTATGCGAATTCAGGAATTACACAGCATCCAAAGGAGGTGGAATCCCAATAGACCTACCAGCAGCTGTATGATTCCAATCAACAAAGTTCACGAATATCACAGTGATTTAAAATGCACCTGGAGGAAACAACATAGTCACAAGGGAAACTCCAGAGGGGTTTCAGCTTATAACTCGGCAGCAATATTGCAGGACAGGGAGGAGTGCCAGGACACAGACCATATCCTGAATGGCCAAAGGCTGCCACCTAGGGTAGCCTATGCCACATGACCACCATTTGTAATAACGGCAGAGCTAGAGCAATCCACAGACCAGCAAATCATAAAAGAATTCAGCAGTTCAAAACTTCTTCTAAAAGGAAGGTTGAGAATACTCCCCGGAATAGAAAAGCAGCAAGATGAAATGGAAAGAAGAAAACCATTATTGGAAATGCAAGAAGAGCATGAGTGGCAAAGAAGAAACAAGAAGAAGGCAAGGAGGACATCAAAACCTTAAAGATTGGAGAGGGAAGCAGGAAATCATAGGTGATTGGAAGCACTCTCTTAAGTGAATCAGCTTATTTGACTCTCTGTTTGAAGCGAAAGGAGAGATGCATGTCCTGACGTGTTTGCAAAACAAGTGAGAAGCAGACCAACAAAGAATCAAACCAACAAACATGCATCAAAATGGTACGGTTGGCTGACATATACCATGGGAAACATGATTATTCAAATAAAATACTCAAGGTGATGTCAAGGATCATTCAGCACGCATCGACCCAGTATTGCGGCTTGCATGTACTCAGCACACTTGTATTCGGAAATCAGAGGCGTGCATTCATATTCGTAAATATAGATTCATAAGAGCATATCGTGACCTCACCCAAATGCCGATTTGGAATCCAATGTATTCCTAGTCCGTGATGTAGTCTTGTATGTCTTCCAACAGGACGAAGGAATGCCATATTCTACGCTACGTAGAGAAGAATTGTAAGAAGCCTATAACAAAGGCAAGTAGCTCTGCCAAAGTGTACTAAGAGCAAAAGAGACAGACAGTAAAGTGCACATTGGGGTTGGTTTCATTTCTTGGAAATTCAGCCCCCATGAAACCAATAGATCCATGTCCTGAGAGTGTGGGTTTTTCAGCAGAAATCATGCGACGCATATGTATTCCGGTTGTACGGATATTATAGGAACATAAGTCTCCTTTACTGGGTCTCTGTGTACTGTGAACTCTTAGAAAGTTTAAAGACGTGTGAAACCTTCAACTGAAAAGGGACACACTTCTCTCCATTGGTACTGTGCATACAGATCTGAACAAAAGGAAAGAGGGAAGAAGAAAGGCCCATGGGACGCTAGTGGGCAGAACCACATTGACTTTAGGAACCTCTCGTCGGATGCAGCCCCTCCCCCAACACTGACAAGATGCAGCAGCCATTGGGGATGGCAGTTACCGGTTGGATTCCAGGTGGAATGTTGGTGTGTTCCACGAGGCTTGTTGTGGCTGTTGGATCCTAGGTAACCGGGCCGAGTTCTGTGGGTGGATCAGTGTGATGGAGGGGCTGCAGGCCTCTGTGGAGCTTGGCTTAGGTGTTTGGTCCGGGAAGCTGTGTAAGTTAGAGATACTTCTGCTGCCCAAAGACCTGAGTTCACAGGTCAGTTTCCAGAACCTGAAAGGGCAGACAGTGGAAGATCTGCCTGTCATCAGCTTACTGGTGAGGCTCCGAGGTACTTTCAGACTTGCCCAGTCCTGGTGAAGTCGACTTTAGGGGAGTCACGAAGAGAAGCTGGCCGAAAAGCTGGCTGCACGGATTGAGGAGAGATGCGAACACAAGGATGAGAGATGTTCTGTTACAATGGAGAATACTGGCGTGGAGACAGCTGTAGAGGATACCAGGCTCAAAAGACATTCAGGAGACATATTGAACCTCGCTGATACTGGCAGAAACATACGGAGTGCCAACGTGGACTTGAGGAAGTTCCTCAATTCTCTTCTCCAAGAACGGGTCCAAGGTCCCTGACGTGTGCAAGAGAAGAGATGGCAGAGATGATCAAAACGCTCCTGTTCTTGGAAGAGGTCGTGAGAATCCACACGTCCCAAGGGGCCTTCCCAAGCCATTCAGACCAAAATTCACCAAGCCCAGGTAAGCCTTTTCCCAGGTTTGGGCCTAGCGAGCAAGCACTTGCCCTTCCCTCCCCTCCACTCACGCATCCATTTTGAAGGTTCAGTACCTGAGCGGCAATGAAGCCATTAGGAGAAGGGCAAGTCCCTCCTAGAATCAGAGTTCCTCCAGCTTCACAATCTGTGAACAACAGTGAACTCCTTAAAGGTCAAATAGTCTCGGCTGAAATAGATAGGAATTGAATACTTAGCTCACACCTAGAAACGATGGCCTTCCGCTAGATTCAACAGATGTTGTGTTTATGTCTTCCCTGGGGTGAAGGGAGTGTGGTAAGTGAGGGGAATCTTTGACTGAACTTGAATCTGTATTAGGCCTCAGTTTTTCAAGACAGTATAGGTAAATAGTACAAGTCAGAAAGTGAAGTTTACTGTAAAAGTCGCCAATGACATAAATGACACAGCTTATGTGGATCGTCTTTCACTTCAGTCAAGCCCCCGGGGGCACTATGTCATGTGGGTGCAGACTTGGTTGCGTTAAATGGCTTTACCCAACATGATCGAAAGATTAACTGTTCTCATCACTGATAGAATAACACCAGGTTCTCCATAGACAAGCATAAATGCAGCAGAGTTGTCCTAGTTATAATGCCTCTAGTTGCTTTTGGATTCAAACCTAAATGTATATATTTGGTTTGTTTCCTCTTGTATTTTCCTAGAGAGGGATGTTACCCCTTGAAATGCCAACATTGGCCAGTAGGTGACAAATAGGTCTAAAGGGCACCACATGCCCAAGTGTATCCATGGTTGGGGGTTATTTCATGTTTCCAATAGTTATTTCATGTTTCCTGTTGGTCTCGGAGGCTTCAACCGTAAAGAGCAGACATGACTCCTTTAACAGTTTGGACTGCTAGTTTGCATTCTATCTGTCTAGGTTTTCTTAGAGCAGACAAAATGTTACCAAAATTGACAAGTCTGGTTTCTAGGTCGATTTAGTGTGTTTCAAAAAATAACTTCATTTTCGTATAACTCCCAAAACATGGAAATGAATTCTGTTAAAATTCTTAAAGACTGCAAATGAGATATCAACACAATGTCAAAACAGTTTTCTTTGGACAACCCCTCCCACCACGGCTGTATAAAACAAAGAGCTAAGCAAATATCACATTTCAGTGAAATGTATCTGGATAGTGTTGATTCATCGATGCCCAGTTGGCAGAGAAGAAGTGCAACCTGCACTCATGCGCTCCCTTGTACAGAGAAATGTAAAACTCCACTCACCCAGCCTTTGGCACAGGACACTTGCCGAAGAGAGTTCTGTTACTTCCAAAGACAGGATGAGGCCTCAGGACACCTGGAAGCAGGAGAAGGCAAAGCAGGGAATGGAAACCAGTGCAGGGTCTGACCAACAAGGGTGAAACCCTGTTTAACTTGGACACACCCTCTCAAGCGGACAGGAGACATGAGATTGAAAGTGATGTGCTGAGATTTACAAGAGTGCACAGCAGATGCTTGGCTGACAGAACTCAAAGAAACCAGCGCAAAATATCCCCACAGTTGATTCTGAGACCAAGATCCGTGATGCCAAATTACAGTTAGCAGGGGCATCGGTAAGTGAGGTATAGGGCTACGGTTGATGGCATACGCTGAGTCTCAGGGATCTGGAGTGCGTTGTGGGATGTGGTGGGTCTAATCAAGAGAGCAAACCGAACAGTGTACCAATGATAAATCAACCACACTGTTCGCGTGGTTGAGATTACCGATATGTCCCATGGCCACACCCAGTGCATCTGCAGGACCAGGGACCAATTGGGCATTTTGCCAATAGAGCACGTGTGGGGCTGAATCAGAGCTTTCGTGCATCTGGTCTGAGGGATCCAGAGGGCCTTGGGTTTGAAATCAGAATGAAAAGCCTTAGGATCTGCTACATTCATAACCTGGGCTGGGATTATGGTTTGGTTTGAGGCGCAGGATGCGCAACAGCTCTGTGGTGGCCTTCGTGCACCCGTGCCACAAGGATGATAGGACAAGGTAGAGTGGTCCAAGTCCACAGCGTGAGAAGGGGAAGCATTTCTTTCAGCACTATCTCCCAAAATCGGATGCTACATTTTGGATGGCACCGGCACGGTACGGCAGCGAGGACACCAAGGTCGGTCTGCGGGATCATTCCAGCAGGCCCTGATTTGTGACATCCATGGATGTGCTTCCACTGGTGTTTCAGTAGACAGAGAAACTCTGGGAAAAACTGCTTTCATTGGGACATTCCCGTGGCACTACAAAGCACAAGCGCACTCTCAGTTTGCTGTTTTGGAAACACTCCAAAATGACATAGAGCAGAATGCAGAGCTGAGAACCTTTAAAAGCTTCATTTCCACAAGAGGCCGTGTCCTGCGCACTTTCAGAATTGTGAGATAAGCATTATCAAAATGAAGTTATGCAAATCGAAATAGTATTGGTTTTTCATCAAAACTAATGCAACAACAGCAATTGGAGATATACCAGACAACACACACAGGAACACGATATGGCATCAATGTCTAGGAGAAATTGTCCGCACAGAAATCCCATGGAATTGCGTAGAGCCAAAAGTCTAAAATTTTCACTTAACAAAGCCCTAGAAGTCCACATTGCATACCTGATATTACCTGAGCAGTAGAGGTGAAGAAGTACAGTAAAAGAAACAGGAAGTACCATTTTCAGTTCCAAAGATATTGAAGGCCCAAAAGATAAGCTTTCAAACAACTAGACTGCAAAACGCTATCCAGACCATGTGTTGAAAACGGAGGTCAGGAAATCACTGAAAAACAACAGTGTCTCAGAATCACATAAGGCAGAATACCGGAAAAGGGGAAGAGAAAGTCTAAAGACGAGCCAAAAAATATCAGGAAACTCAATGGATGTGATAATATCAGGGCTAAAATTTAGTCGTAAGCAGACTAGATAATGCAGAGGGACGCGTGAATGGCTGTGAAGGCATGGGATCAGAAAAACCTCGGTCAGAAGCAGACATAGGAAAGCAAGTGCAAAGCAATGTAAACATTGCTGTTGAACCCTGGGTTAAGACAGGGCATGAAAGACTAGAATTCATAAGGGTCCCAGATGGAAAAGCAAGAGATAAGGAAACAAAAAATGTCTGAAAATTTATCTGTAGAAAAATCAGACTGAAACTTCCTGAAAGCCAAGAAAGAATCATGTATGCGAATTCAGGAATTACACAGCATCCAAAGGAGGTGGAATCCCAATAGACCTACCAGCAGCTGTATGATTCAAATCAACAAAGCTCACGAATATCACAGTGATTTAAAATGCACCTGGAGGAAACAACATAGTCACAAGGGAACCTCAAGAGGGGATTCAGCTGATATCTCGGCAGCAATATTGCAGGAGAGGGAGGAGTGCCAGGACACAGACCATATCCTGAATGGCCAAATGCTGCCACCTAGGGGAGCCTATGCCACATGACCGCCAGTCCTAATAACGGCAGAGCTAGAAATTTCCACAAACCGGCAAATCTTAAAAGAATTCAGCAGTTCAAAACTTATCCTACAAGAATGGTTGAGAAATCTACCCTGAATAGAAAAGCAGCAAGATGAAATGGAAAGAAGAAACCATTATTGGAAATGCAAGAAGAGCAGGAGTGGCAAAGAAGAAACAAGAAGAAGGCAAGGAGGACATCAAAACCCTAAAGATGGGAGAGGGAAGCAGGAAATCATAGGTGATTGGAAGCACTCTGTTAAGTGAATCAGCTTATTTGACTCTCTGTTTCATGCTTAAGGAGAGATGCATGGCCTGTCGTGTTTGCAATACAAGCGAGAAGCAGACCAACAAAGAATCAAACCAACAAGCAAACACCAAAATGGTACGGTTGGCTGATATTTACCAAGGGAACCATGATTATTCAAAAGAAAATACTTAAGGTGATGTCAAGGATCATTCAGCATGCATCGACCCATTATCGCGGCTTGCATGTACTCAGCACACTTGTATTCGGAGGCGTGCATTCATATTCGTAAATTTTGATTCATAAGAACATATCGTGACCTAACCCTAATGCCGATTTGGAATCAAATGGATTCCTAGTCCGTGATGTAGACTTGTATGTCTTCCAACAGGATGAAGGAATGCCATATTCTAGGCTACGTAGAGAAGAATTGTAAGAAGCCTATAACAAAGGCAAGTAGCTCTGCCAAAGTGTACTAAGAGCAAAAGAGACTGACAGCAAAGTGCACATTGGGGTTGGTTTCATTTCTTGGAATTTCAGCCCCCATGAAACCAATGGATCCATGTCCTGAGAGTGCGGGTGTTTCAGCAGAAATCAGGCGACGCATATGTGTTCCGGGTGTACGGATATTATAGGAACATAAGTCTCCTTTAGTGGGTCTCTGTGTACTGTGAACTGTTAGAAAGTTTAAAGACGTGTGAAACCATCAACTGAAAAGGGACACACTTCCCTCCATTGGTACTGTGCATAGAGATCTGAACAAAAGGAAAGAGGGAAGAAGAAAGGCCCATGGGACGCTAGTGGGTAGAATCACATTTACCTTAGGAACTTCTCGTCGGATGCAGCCCCTCCCCCAACACTGACAAGATGCAGCAGCCATTGGGGATGGCAGTTAGCGGTTGGATTCCAGGTGGAATGTTGGTGTGTACCACGAGGCTTGTTGTGGCTGTTGGATCCTAGGTAACCGGGCAGAGTTCTGTGGGTGGATCAGTGTGATGGAGGGGCTGCCGCCCTCTGTGGAGCTTGGCTTAGGTGTTTGGTCCGGGAAGCTGTGTAAGTTCGAGATACTGCTGCTGCCCAAAGACCTGAGGTCACAGGTCAGTTTCCAGAACCTGAAAGGGCAGACAGTGGAAGATCTGCCTGTCATCAGCTTACTGGTGAGGCTCCGAGGTACTTTCAGACTTGCCCAGTCCTGGTGAAGTCAACTTTAGGGGAGACACGAAGAGAAGCTGGCCGAAAAGCTGGCTGAACGGATTGAGGAGAGATGCGAACACATGGATGAGAGATGTTCTGCTACAATGGAGAATACTGGCGTGGAGACAGCTGTAGAGGATACCAGGCTCAAAAGACATTCATGAGACATATTGAACCTCGCTGATACTGGCAGAAACATACGGAGTGCCAACGTGGACTTGAGGAAGTTCCTCAATTCTCTTCTCCAAGAACGGGTCCAAGGTCCCTGACGTCTGCAAGAGAAGAGATGGCAGAGATGATCAAAACGCTCCTGTTCTTGGAAGAGGTCATGGGAATCCACACTTCCCAAGGGGCCTTCCCAAGCCATTCAGACCAGAATTCACCAAGCCCAGGTAAGCCTTTTCCCAGGTTTGGGCCTAGCTAGCAAGCACTTGCCTTCCCTCCCCTCCACACAGGCATCCATTTTGAAGGATCAGTAGCTGAGCTGCAATGAAGCCATTACGAGTAAAACAAGCCCCTCCTAGAATCAGAGTTCCTCCAGCTTCACACTCTGTGAACAACAGTGAACTCCTTAAAGGTCCAATAAACTTGGCTGAAATAGATAGGAATTGAATACTTAGCTCACACCTAGAAACGATGGCCTTCCGCTAGATTCAGCAAATGTTGTGTTTATGTCTTCCCTGGGGTGAAGGGAGTGTGGTAAGAGAGGGGAATCTGACTGAACTTGAATCTGTATTAGGCCTCAATTTTTCAAGACAGTATAGGTAAATAGTACAAGTCAGAAAGAGAACTGTACTGTAAAAGTCGCCAATGATATAAAAGACACAGCTTATGTGGATCGTCTTTCACTTGAGTCAAGCCCCCGTGGGCACTATATCATGCGGGTGCAGACTTGGTTGCGTTAAATGGCTTTACCCAACATGATCGGATGATTAAGCGTTCTCATCACTGATAGAAGAACACCTGGTTCTCCATAGACTAGCATAATTGCAGCAGGGTTCTCCTAGCTAGAATGCCTCTAGGTGCTTTTGGATTCAAACCTACATGTATATATTTGGTTTCTTTCCTCTTGTATTTTCCTAGAGAGGGATGTTACCCCTTGAAATGCCAATATTGGCCAGTAGGTGTCATTGGGAGTAAAGGGCACCAATGCACAAGTGTATCCAAGTTTGGGGGTTATTTCAAGTTTCCAATAGTTATTTCATGGTTCCTGTTGGTTTCGGAGGCTTCAACCGTAAAGAGCCGACATGAACCCTTTAACAGTTTGGACTGCCAATTTGCATTCTATCTGTCTAGGTTTTCCGTCGAGCTGACAAAATGTTACCAAAATTGACAAGTCTGGCTTCTAGGTCGATTGAGTGTGTTTCAAAAAATAACTTCATTTTCGTATAACTCCCAAAACATGTAAATGAATTCTTTTAAACTTCTTAAAGACTGCAAATGAGATATCAACACAATGTCAAAAGAGGTGTATTCGGACCATCCCTCCCACCACGGCTGTATAGAAACAAAGAGCTAAGCAAATATCACATTTCTGTGAAATGTATCTGGATAGTGTTGATTCATCGATGCCCAGTTGGCAGAGAAGAAGTGCAACCTGCACTCACTCGCTCCCATGAACAGAGCAATGGAAACATCCACTCACCCAGCCCTTGGCACAGGACACTTGCCGAAGAGAGGTCAGTTACTTCCAAAGACAGGATGAGGCCTCAGGACACCTGGAAGCAGGAGAAGGCAAAGCAGGAAATGGAATCCAGTGAGGGTCTGACCCCTGGTGATGGAGCAACAAGGGTGAAACTCTGTTTAACTTGGACGCACACTCTCAAGCGGACAGGAGACATGGGATAGAAGGTGATGTGCTGAGATTTACAAGAGTGCACAGCAGATGCTTGGCTGACAGAACTCAAAGAAACCAGCGCAAAATATCCCCACAGTTGATTCGGAGTCCAAGATCCCAGCTGCCACATTTGAGGTAGCAGAGGCAACGTTCTGTGAGGGATAGGGCTACGAATGATGGCACACGCTGAGTCTCAGGGATCTGGAGTGCATTGTGGGATGTGGTGGGTCGAATCAAGAGAGCAAACCAAAATGTGTACCAATGATAAAGCATCAAAACTGGTCACGTGGTTGAGATTACCAATATGTCCCATGGCCACACCCAGTGCATCTGCAGGACCAGGGACCAATTGGGCATTTTGCCAATAGAGCACGTGTGGGGCTGAATCAGAGATATCGTTCATCTGGTCTGAGGGATCCAGGGGGCCTTGGTTTTGAAATCAGAATGAAAAGCCTTAGGATCTGCTACATTCATAACCTGGGCTGGGATTATGGTTTGGTTTGAGGCACAGGATGCGCAACAGCTGTGTGGTTGCCTTCGTGCACCCGTGCCACAAGGATGAGAGGACAAGGAAGAGTGGTCCAAGTCCACAGCGTTAGAAGAGGAAGCATTACCTACAGCCTTATCTCCCTAAAGCGGATGCTACATTTTGGATGGCACCAGCACGGTACGGCACCGAGGACACCAAGGTAGGTCTGCGGGATCATTCCAGCAGGCCCTGATATGTGACATCCATAGATATGCTTCCACTGGTGTTTCTGTAGACAGAGAAGATCTGAGAAGAACTGCTTTCATTGGGACATTCCCGTGAAACTACAAAGCACAAGCGCACTCTCAGTTTGCTGTTTTGGAAACACTCCAAAATGACATAGAGCAGAATGCAGAGCTGAGAACCTTTAAAAGCTTCATTTCCACAAGAGGAAGTGTCCTGCGCACTTTCAGAATTGTGAGATAAGCATTATCAAAATGAAGTTATGCAAATCGAAATAGTATTGGTTTTTCATCAAAACTAATGCAACAACAGCAATTGGAGATATACCAGACTACACACACAGGAATACGATATGGCATCAATGTCTAGGAGAAATTGTCCGCACAGAAATCCCATGGAATTGCGTAGAGCCAAAAGTCTAAAATTTTCACTTAACAAAGCCCTAGAAGTCCACATTACATACCTGATATTACCTGAGCAGTAGAGGTGAAGAAGTACAGTAAAAGAAACAGGAAGTACCATTTTCAGTTCCAAAGATATTGAAGGCCCAAAAGATAAGCTTTCAAACAACTAGACTGCAAAACGCTATCCAGACCATGTGTTGAAAATGGAGGTCAGGAAATCACTGAAAAACAACAGTGTCTCAGAATCACATAAGGCAGAATACCGGAAAAGGGGAAGAGAAAGTCTAAAGACGAGCCAAAAAATATCAGGAAACTCAATGGATGTGATAATATCAGGGCTAAAATTTAGTCGTAAGCAGACTAGATAATGCAGAGGGACGCGTGAATGACTGTGAAGACATGGGATCAGAAAAACCTCGGTCAGAAGCAGACATAGGAAAGCAAGTGCAAAGCAATGTAAACATTGCTGTTGAACCCTGGGTTAAGACAGGGCATGAAAGACTAGAATTCATAAGGGTCCCAGATGGAAAAGCAAGAGATAAGGAAACAAAAAATGTCTGAAAATTTATCTGTAGAAAAATCAGACTGAAACTTCCTGAAAGCCAAGAAAGAATCATGTATGCGAATTCAGGAATTACACAGCATCCAAAGGAGGTGGAATCCCAATAGACCTACCAGCAGCTGTATGATTCAAATCAACAAAGCTCACGAATATCACAGTGATTTAAAATGCACCTGGAGGAAACAACATAGTCACAAGGGAACCTCAAGAGGGGATTCAGCTGATATCTCGGCAGCAATATTGCAGGAGAGGGAGGAGTGCCAGGACACAGACCATATCCTGAATGGCCAAATGCTGCCACCTAGGGGAGCCTATGCCACATGACCGCCAGTCCTAATAACGGCAGAGCTAGAAATTTCCACAAACCGGCAAATCTTAAAAGAATTCAGCAGTTCAAAACTTATCCTACAAGAATGGTTGAGAAATCTACCCTGAATAGAAAAGCAGCAAGATGAAATGGAAAGAAGAAACCATTATTGGAAATGCAAGAAGAGCAGGAGTGGCAAAGAAGAAACAAGAAGAAGGCAAGGAGGACATCAAAACCCTAAAGATGGGAGAGGGAAGCAGGAAATCATAGGTGATTGGAAGCACTCTGTTAAGTGAATCAGCTTATTTGACTCTCTGTTTCATGCTTAAGGAGAGATGCATGGCCTGTCGTGTTTGCAATACAAGCGAGAAGCAGACCAACAAAGAATCAAACCAACAAGCAAACACCAAAATGGTACGGTTGGCTGATATTTACCAAGGGAACCATGATTATTCAAAAGAAAATACTTAAGGTGATGTCAAGGATCATTCAGCATGCATCGACCCATTATCGCGGCTTGCATGTACTCAGCACACTTGTATTCGGAGGCGTGCATTCATATTCGTAAATTTTGATTCATAAGAACATATCGTGACCTAACCCTAATGCCGATTTGGAATCAAATGGATTCCTAGTCCGTGATGTAGACTTGTATGTCTTCCAACAGGATGAAGGAATGCCATATTCTAGGCTACGTAGAGAAGAATTGTAAGAAGCCTATAACAAAGGCAAGTAGCTCTGCCAAAGTGTACTAAGAGCAAAAGAGACTGACAGCAAAGTGCACATTGGGGTTGGTTTCATTTCTTGGAATTTCAGCCCCCATGAAACCAATGGATCCATGTCCTGAGAGTGCGGGTGTTTCAGCAGAAATCAGGCGACGCATATGTGTTCCGGGTGTACGGATATTATAGGAACATAAGTCTCCTTTAGTGGGTCTCTGTGTACTGTGAACTGTTAGAAAGTTTAAAGACGTGTGAAACCATCAACTGAAAAGGGACACACTTCCCTCCATTGGTACTGTGCATAGAGATCTGAACAAAAGGAAAGAGGGAAGAAGAAAGGCCCATGGGACGCTAGTGGGTAGAATCACATTTACCTTAGGAACTTCTCGTCGGATGCAGCCCCTCCCCCAACACTGACAAGATGCAGCAGCCATTGGGGATGGCAGTTAGCGGTTGGATTCCAGGTGGAATGTTGGTGTGTACCGCGAGGCTTGTTGTGGCTGTTGGATCCTAGGTAACCGGGCAGAGTTCTGTGGGTGGATCAGTGTGATGGAGGGGCTGCCGCCCTCTGTGGAGCTTGGCTTAGGTGTTTGGTCCGGGAAGCTGTGTAAGTTCGAGATACTGCTGCTGCCCAAAGACCTGAGGTCACAGGTCAGTTTCCAGAACCTGAAAGGGCAGACAGTGGAAGATCTGCCTGTCATCAGCTTACTGGTGAGGCTCCGAGGTACTTTCAGACTTGCCCAGTCCTGGTGAAGTCAACTTTAGGGGAGACACGAAGAGAAGCTGGCCGAAAAGCTGGCTGAACGGATTGAGGAGAGATGCGAACACATGGATGAGAGATGTTCTGCTACAATGGAGAATACTGGCGTGGAGACAGCTGTAGAGGATACCAGGCTCAAAAGACATTCATGAGACATATTGAACCTCGCTGATACTGGCAGAAACATACGGAGTGCCAACGTGGACTTGAGGAAGTTCCTCAATTCTCTTCTCCAAGAACGGGTCCAAGGTCCCTGACGTCTGCAAGAGAAGAGATGGCAGAGATGATCAAAACGCTCCTGTTCTTGGAAGAGGTCATGGGAATCCACACTTCCCAAGGGGCCTTCCCAAGCCATTCAGACCAGAATTCACCAAGCCCAGGTAAGCCTTTTCCCAGGTTTGGGCCTAGCTAGCAAGCACTTGCCTTCCCTCCCCTCCACACAGGCATCCATTTTGAAGGATCAGTAGCTGAGCTGCAATGAAGCCATTACGAGTAAAACAAGCCCCTCCTAGAATCAGAGTTCCTCCAGCTTCACACTCTGTGAACAACAGTGAACTCCTTAAAGGTCCAATAAACTTGGCTGAAATAGATAGGAATTGAATACTTAGCTCACACCTAGAAACGATGGCCTTCCGCTAGATTCAGCAAATGTTGTGTTTATGTCTTCCCTGGGGTGAAGGGAGTGTGGTAAGAGAGGGGAATCTGACTGAACTTGAATCTGTATTAGGCCTCAATTTTTCAAGACAGTATAGGTAAATAGTACAAGTCAGAAAGAGAACTGTACTGTAAAAGTCGCCAATGATATAAAAGACACAGCTTATGTGGATCGTCTTTCACTTGAGTCAAGCCCCCGTGGGCACTATATCATGCGGGTGCAGACTTGGTTGCGTTAAATGGCTTTACCCAACATGATCGGATGATTAAGCGTTCTCATCACTGATAGAAGAACACCTGGTTCTCCATAGACTAGCATAATTGCAGCAGGGTTCTCCTAGCTAGAATGCCTCTAGGTGCTTTTGGATTCAAACCTACATGTATATATTTGGTTTCTTTCCTCTTGTATTTTCCTAGAGAGGGATGTTACCCCTTGAAATGCCAATATTGGCCAGTAGGTGTCATTGGGAGTAAAGGGCACCAATGCACAAGTGTATCCAAGTTTGGGGGTTATTTCAAGTTTCCAATAGTTATTTCATGGTTCCTGTTGGTTTCGGAGGCTTCAACCGTAAAGAGCCGACATGAACCCTTTAACAGTTTGGACTGCCAATTTGCATTCTATCTGTCTAGGTTTTCCGTCGAGCTGACAAAATGTTACCAAAATTGACAAGTCTGGCTTCTAGGTCGATTGAGTGTGTTTCAAAAAATAACTTCATTTTCGTATAACTCCCAAAACATGTAAATGAATTCTTTTAAACTTCTTAAAGACTGCAAATGAGATATCAACACAATGTCAAAAAAGGTGTATTCGGACCATCCCTCCCACCACGGCTGTATAGAAACAAAGAGCTAAGCAAATATCACATTTCTGTGAAATGTATCTGGATAGTGTTGATTCATCGATGCCCAGTTGGCAGAGAAGAAGTGCAACCTGCACTCACTCGCTCCCATGAACAGAGCAATGGAAACATCCACTCACCCAGCCCTTGGCACAGGACACTTGCCGAAGAGAGGTCTGTTACTTCCAAAGACAGGATGAGGCCTCAGGACACCTGGAAGCAGGAGAAGGCAAAGCAGGAAATGGAATCCAGTGAGGGTCTGACCCCTGGTGATGGAGCAACAAGGGTGAAACTCTGTTTAACTTGGACGCACACTCTCAAGCGGACAGGAGACATGGGATAGAAGGTGATGTGCTGAGATTTACAAGAGTGCACAGCAGATGCTTGGCTGACAGAACTCAAAGAAACCAGCGCAAAATATCCCCACAGTTGATTCGGAGTCCAAGATCCCAGCTGCCACATTTGAGGTAGCAGAGGCAACGTTCTGTGAGGGATAGGGCTACGAATGATGGCACACGCTGAGTCTCAGGGATCTGGAGTGCATTGTGGGATGTGGTGGGTCGAATCAAGAGAGCAAACCAAAATGTGTACCAATGATAAAGCATCAAAACTGGTCACGTGGTTGAGATTACCAATATGTCCCATGGCCACACCCAGTGCATCTGCAGGACCAGGGACCAATTGGGCATTTTGCCAATAGAGCACGTGTGGGGCTGAATCAGAGATATCGTTCATCTGGTCTGAGGGATCCAGGGGGCCTTGGTTTTGAAATCAGAATGAAAAGCCTTAGGATCTGCTACATTCATAACCTGGGCTGGGATTATGGTTTGGTTTGAGGCACAGGATGTGCAACAGCTGTGTGGTTGCCTTCGTGCACCCGTGCCACAAGGATGAGAGGACAAGGAAGAGGGGTCCAAGTCCACAGCGTTAGAAGAGGAAGCATTACCTACAGCCTTATCTCCCTAAAGCGGATGCTACATTTTGGATGGCACCAGCACGGTACGGCACCGAGGACACCAAGGTAGGTCTGCGGGATCATTCCAGCAGGCCCTGATATGTGACATCCATAGATATGCTTCCACAGGTGTTTCTGTAGACAGAGAAGCTCTGAGAAGAACTGCTTTCATTGGGACATTCCCGTGGAACTACAAAGCACAAGCGCACTCACAGTTTGCTGTTTTGGAAACACTCCAAAATGACATAGAGCAGAATGCAGAGCTGAGAACCTTTAAAAGCTTCATTTCCACAAGAGGAAGTGTCCTGCGCACTTTCAGAATTGTGAGATAAGCATTATCAAAATGAAGTTATGCAAATCGAAATAGTATTGGTTTTTCATCAAAACTAATGCAACAACAGCAATTGGAGATATACCAGACTACACACACAGGAACACGATATGGCATCAATGTTTAGGAGAAATTGTCCGCACAGAAATCCCATGGAATTGCGTAGAGCCAAAAGTCTAAAATTTTCACTTAACAAAGCCCTAGAAGTCCACATTACATACCTGATATTACCTGAGCAGTAGAGGTGAAGAAGTACAGTAAAAGAAATAGGAAGTACCATTTTCAGTTCCAAAGATATTGAAGGCCCCAAAGATAAGCTTTCAAACAACTAGACTGCAAAACGCTATCCAGACCATGTGTTGAAAATGGAGGTCAGGAAATCACTGAAAAACAACAGTGTCTCAGAATCACATAAGGCAGAATACCGGAATAGGGGAAGAGAAAGTCTAAATACGAGCCAAAAAATATCAGGAAACTCAATGGATGTGATAATATCAGGGCTAAAATTTAGTCGTAAGCAGACTAGATAATGCAGAGGGACGCGTGAATGACTGTGAAGACATGGGATCAGAAAAACCTCGGTCAGAAGCAGACATAGGAAAGCAAGTGCAAAGCAATGTAAACATTGCTGTTGAACCCTGGGTTAAGACAGGGCATGAAAGACTAGAATTCATAAGGGTCCCAGATGGAAAAGCAAGAGATAAGGAAACAAAAAATGTCTGAAAATTTATCTGTAGAAAAATCAGACTGAAACTTCCTGAAAGCCAAGAAAGAATCATGTATGCGAATTCAGGAATTACACAGCATCCAAAGGAGGTGGATTCCCAATAGACCTACCAGCAGCTGTATGATTCAAATCAACAAAGCTCACGAATATCACAGTGATTTAAAATGCACCTGGAGGAAACAACATAGTCACAAGGGAACCTCAAGAGGGGATTCAGCTGATATCTCGGCAGCAATATTGCAGGAGAGGGAGGAGTGCCAGGACACAGACCATATCCTGAATGGCCAAATGCTGCCACCTAGGGGAGCCTATGCCACATGACCGCCAGTCCTAATAACGGCAGAGCTAGAAATTTCCACAAACCGGCAAATCTTAAAAGAATTCAGCAGTTCAAAACTTATCCTACAAGAATGGTTGAGAAATCTACCCTGAATAGAAAAGCAGCAAGATGAAATGGAAAGAAGAAACCATTATTGGAAATGCAAGAAGAGCAGGAGTGGCAAAGAAGAAACAAGAAGAAGGCAAGGAGGACATCAAAACCCTAAAGATGGGAGAGGGAAGCAGGAAATCATAGGTGATTGGAAGCACTCTCTTAAGTGAATCAGCTTATGTGACTCTCTGTTTCAAGCTTAAGGAGAGATGCATGGCCTGTCGTGTTTGCAATACAAGCGAGAAGCAGACCAACAAAGAATCAAACCAACAAGCAAACACCAAAATGGTACGGTTGGCTGATATTTACCAAGGGAACCATGATTATTCAAAAGAAAATACTTAAGGTGATGTCAAGGATCATTCAGCATGCATCGACCCATTATCGCGGCTTGCATGTACTCAGCACACTTGTATTCGGAGGCGTGCATTCATATTCGTAAATTTTGATTCATAAGAACATATCGTGACCTAACCCTAATGCCGATTTGGAATCAAATGGATTCCTAGTCCGTGATGTAGACTTGTATGTCTTCCAACAGGATGAAGGAATGCCATATTCTAGGCTACGTAGAGAAGAATTGTAAGAAGCCTATAACAAAGGCAAGTAGCTCTGCCAAAGTGTACTAAGAGCAAAAGAGACTGACAGCAAAGTGCACATTGGGGTTGGTTTCATTTCTTGGAATTTCAGCCCCCATGAAACCAATGGATCCATGTCCTGAGAGTGCGGGTGTTTCAGCAGAAATCAGGCGACGCATATGTGTTCCGGGTGTACGGATATTATAGGAACATAAGTCTCCTTTAGTGGGTCTCTGTGTACTGTGAACTGTTAGAAAGTTTAAAGACGTGTGAAACCATCAACTGAAAAGGGACACACTTCCCTCCATTGGTACTGTGCATAGAGATCTGAACAAAAGGAAAGAGGGAAGAAGAAAGGCCCATGGGACGCTAGTGGGTAGAATCACATTTACCTTAGGAACTTCTCGTCGGATGCAGCCCCTCCCCCAACACTGACAAGATGCAGCAGCCATTGGGGATGGCAGTTAGCGGTTGGATTCCAGGTGGAATGTTGGTGTGTACCGCGAGGCTTGTTGTGGCTGTTGGATCCTAGGTAACCGGGCAGAGTTCTGTGGGTGGATCAGTGTGATGGAGGGGCTGCCGCCCTCTGTGGAGCTTGGCTTAGGTGTTTGGTCCGGGAAGCTGTGTAAGTTCGAGATACTGCTGCTGCCCAAAGACCTGAGGTCACAGGTCAGTTTCCAGAACCTGAAAGGGCAGACAGTGGAAGATCTGCCTGTCATCAGCTTACTGGTGAGGCTCCGAGGTACTTTCAGACTTGCCCAGTCCTGGTGAAGTCAACTTTAGGGGAGACACGAAGAGAAGCTGGCCGAAAAGCTGGCTGAACGGATTGAGGAGAGATGCGAACACATGGATGAGAGATGTTCTGCTACAATGGAGAATACTGGCGTGGAGACAGCTGTAGAGGATACCAGGCTCAAAAGACATTCATGAGACATATTGAACCTCGCTGATACTGGCAGAAACATACGGAGTGCCAACGTGGACTTGAGGAAGTTCCTCAATTCTCTTCTCCAAGAACGGGTCCAAGGTCCCTGACGTCTGCAAGAGAAGAGATGGCAGAGATGATCAAAACGCTCCTGTTCTTGGAAGAGGTCATGGGAATCCACACTTCCCAAGGGGCCTTCCCAAGCCATTCAGACCAGAATTCACCAAGCCCAGGTAAGCCTTTTCCCAGGTTTGGGCCTAGCTAGCAAGCACTTGCCTTCCCTCCCCTCCACACAGGCATCCATTTTGAAGGATCAGTAGCTGAGCTGCAATGAAGCCATTACGAGTAAAACAAGCCCCTCCTAGAATCAGAGTTCCTCCAGCTTCACACTCTGTGAACAACAGTGAACTCCTTAAAGGTCCAATAAACTTGGCTGAAATAGATAGGAATTGAATACTTAGCTCACACCTAGAAACGATGGCCTTCCGCTAGATTCAGCAAATGTTGTGTTTATGTCTTCCCTGGGGTGAAGGGAGTGTGGTAAGAGAGGGGAATCTGACTGAACTTGAATCTGTATTAGGCCTCAATTTTTCAAGACAGTATAGGTAAATAGTACAAGTCAGAAAGAGAACTGTACTGTAAAAGTCGCCAATGATATAAAAGACACAGCTTATGTGGATCGTCTTTCACTTGAGTCAAGCCCCCGTGGGCACTATATCATGCGGGTGCAGACTTGGTTGCGTTAAATGGCTTTACCCAACATGATCGGATGATTAAGCGTTCTCATCACTGATAGAAGAACACCTGGTTCTCCATAGACTAGCATAATTGCAGCAGGGTTCTCCTAGCTAGAATGCCTCTAGGTGCTTTTGGTTTCAAACCTACATGTATATATTTGGTTTCTTTCCTCTTGTATTTTCCTAGAGAGGGATGTTACCCCTTGAAATGCCAATATTGGCCAGTAGGTGTCATTGGGAGTAAAGGGCACCAATGCACAAGTGTATCCAAGTTTGGGGGTTATTTCAAGTTTCCAATAGTTATTTCATGGTACCTGTTGGTTTCGGAGGCTTCAACCGTAAAGAGCCGACATGAACCCTTTAACAGTTTGGACTGCCAATTTGCATTCCATCTGTCTAGGTTTTCCGTCGAGCTGACAAAATGTTACCAAAATTGACAAGTCTGGCTTCTAGGTCGATTGAGTGTGTTTCAAAAAATAACTTCATTTCCGTATAACTCCCAAAACATGTAAATGAATTCTTTTAAACTTCTTAAAGACTGCAAATGAGATATCAACACAATGTCAAAACAGGTGTATTCGGACCATCCCTCCCACCACGGCTGTATAGAAACAAAGAGCTAAGCAAATATCACATTTCTGTGAAATGTATCTGGATAGTGTTGATTCATCGATGCCCAGTTGGCAGAGAAGAAGTGCAACCTGCACTCACTCGCTCCCATGAACAGAGCAATGGAAACATCCACTCACCCAGCCCTTGGCACAGGACACTTGCCGAAGAGAGGTCTGTTACTTCCAAAGACAGGATGAGGCCTCAGGACACCTGGAAGCAGGAGAAGGCAAAGCAGGAAATGGAATCCAGTGAGGGTCTGACCCCTGGTGATGGAGCAACAAGGGTGAAACTCTGTTTAACTTGGACGCACACTCTCAAGCGGACAGGAGACATGGGATAGAAGGTGATGTGCTGAGATTTACAAGAGTGCACAGCAGATGCTTGGCTGACAGAACTCAAAGAAACCAGCGCAAAATATCCCCACAGTTGATTCGGAGTCCAAGATCCCAGCTGCCACATTTGAGGTAGCAGAGGCAACGTTCTGTGAGGGATAGGGCTACGAATGATGGCACACGCTGAGTCTCAGGGATCTGGAGTGCATTGTGGGATGTGGTGGGTCGAATCAAGAGAGCAAACCAAAATGTGTACCAATGATAAAGCATCAAAACTGGTCACGTGGTTGAGATTACCAATATGTCCCATGGCCACACCCAGTGCATCTGCAGGACCAGGGACCAATTGGGCATTTTGCCAATAGAGCACGTGTGGGGCTGAATCAGAGATATCGTTCATCTGGTCTGAGGGATCCAGGGGGCCTTGGTTTTGAAATCAGAATGAAAAGACTTAGGATCTGCTACATTCATAACCTGGGCTGGGATTATGGTTTGGTTTGAGGCACAGGATGCGCAACAGCTGTGTGGTTGCCTTCGTGCACCCGTTCCACAAGGATGAGAGGACAAGGAAGAGTGGTCCAAGTCCACAGCGTTAGAAGAGGAAGCATTACCTACAGCCTTATCTCCCTAAAGCGGATGCTACATTTTGGATGGCACCAGCACGGTACGGCACCGAGGACACCAAGGTAGGTCTGCGGGATCATTCCAGCAGGCCCTGATATGTGACATCCATAGATATGCTTCCACTGGTGTTTCTGTAGACAGAGAAGCTCTGAGAAGAACTGCTTTCATTGGCACATTCCCGTGGAACTACAAAGCACAAGCGCACTCTCAGTTTGCTGTTTTGGAAACACTCCAAAATGACATAGAGCAGAATGCAGAGCTGAGAAACTTTAAAAGCTTCATTTCCACAAGAGGAAGTGTCCTGCGCACTTTCAGAATTGTGAGATAAGCATTATCAAAATGAAGTTATGCAAATCGAAATAGTATTGGTTTTTCATCAAAACTAATGCAACAACAGCAATTGGAGATATACCAGACAACACACACAGGAACACGATATGGCATCAATGTCTAGGAGAAATTGTCCGCACAGAAATCCCATGGAATTGCGTAGAGCCAAAAGTCTAAAATTTTCACTTAACAAAGCCCTAGAAGTCCACATTACATACCTGATATTACCTGAGCAGTAGAGGTGAAGAAGTACAGTAAAAGAAACAGGAAGTACCATTTTCAGTTCCAAAGATATTGAAGGCCCAAAAGATAAGCTTTCAAACAACTAGACTGCAAAACGCTATCCAGACCATGTGTTGAAAACGGAGGTCAGGAAATCACTGAAAAACAACAGTGTCTCAGAATCACATAAGGCAGAATACCGGAAAAGGGGAAGAGAAAGTCTAAAGACGAGCCAAAAAATATCAGGAAACTCAATGGATGTGATAATATCAGGGCTAAAATTTAGTCGTAAGCAGACTAGATAATGCAGAGGGACGCGTGAATGGCTGTGAAGGCATGGGATCAGAAAAACCTCGGTCAGAAGCAGACATAGGAAAGCAAGTGCAAAGCAATGTAAACATTGCTGTTGAACCCTGGGTTAAGACAGGGCATGAAAGACTAGAATTCATAAGGGTCCCAGATGGAAAAGCAAGAGATAAGGAAACAAAAAATGTCTGAAAATTTATCTGTAGAAAAATCAGACTGAAACTTCCTGAAAGCCAAGAAAGAATCATGTATGCGAATTCAGGAATTACACAGCATCCAAAGGAGGTGGAATCCCAATAGACCTACCAGCAGCTGTATGATTCAAATCAACAAAGCTCACGAATATCACAGTGATTTAAAATGCACCTGGAGGAAACAACATAGTCACAAGGGAACCTCAAGAGGGGATTCAGCTGATATCTCGGCAGCAATATTGCAGGAGAGGGAGGAGTGCCAGGACACAGACCATATCCTGAATGGCCAAATGCTGCCACCTAGGGGAGCCTATGCCACATGACCGCCAGTCCTAATAACGGCAGAGCTAGAAAATTCCACAAACCGGCAAATCTTAAAAGAATTCAGCAGTTCAAAACTTATCCTACAAGAATGGTTGAGAAATCTACCCTGAATAGAAAAGCAGCAAGATGAAATGGAAAGAAGAAACCATTATTGGAAATGCAAGAAGAGCAGGAGTGGCAAAGAAGAAACAAGAAGAAGGCAAGGAGGACATCAAAACCCTAAAGATGGGAGAGGGAAGCAGGAAATCATAGGTGATTGGAAGCACTCTGTTAAGTGAATCAGCTTATTTGACTCTCTGTTTCATGCTTAAGGAGAGATGCATGGCCTGTCGTGTTTGCAATACAAGCGAGAAGCAGACCAACAAAGAATCAAACCAACAAGCAAACACCAAAATGGTACGGTTGGCTGATATTTACCAAGGGAACCATGATTATTCAAAAGAAAATACTTAAGGTGATGTCAAGGATCATTCAGCATGCATCGACCCATTATCGCGGCTTGCATGTACTCAGCACACTTGTATTCGGAGGCGTGCATTCATATTCGTAAATTTTGATTCATAAGAACATATCGTGACCTAACCCTAATGCCGATTTGGAATCAAATGGATTCCTAGTCCGTGATGTAGACTTGTATGTCTTCCAACAGGATGAAGGAATGCCATATTCTAGGCTACGTAGAGAAGAATTGTAAGAAGCCTATAACAAAGGCAAGTAGCTCTGCCAAAGTGTACTAAGAGCAAAAGAGACTGACAGCAAAGTGCACATTGGGGTTGGTTTCATTTCTTGGAATTTCAGCCCCCATGAAACCAATGGATCCATGTCCTGAGAGTGCGGGTGTTTCAGCAGAAATCAGGCGACGCATATGTGTTCCGGGTGTACGGATATTATAGGAACATAAGTCTCCTTTAGTGGGTCTCTGTGTACTGTGAACTGTTAGAAAGTTTAAAGACGTGTGAAACCATCAACTGAAAAGGGACACACTTCCCTCCATTGGTACTGTGCATAGAGATCTGAACAAAAGGAAAGAGGGAAGAAGAAAGGCCCATGGGACGCTAGTGGGTAGAATCACATTTACCTTAGGAACTTCTCGTCGGATGCAGCCCCTCCCCCAACACTGACAAGATGCAGCAGCCATTGGGGATGGCAGTTAGCGGTTGGATTCCAGGTGGAATGTTGGTGTGTACCGCGAGGCTTGTTGTGGCTGTTGGATCCTAGGTAACCGGGCAGAGTTCTGTGGGTGGATCAGTGTGATGGAGGGGCTGCCGCCCTCTGTGGAGCTTGGCTTATGTGTTTGGTCCGGGAAGCTGTGTAAGTTCGAGATACTGCTGCTGCCCAAAGACCTGAGGTCACAGGTCAGTTTCCAGAACCTGAAAGGGCAGACAGTGGAAGATCTGCCTGTCATCAGCTTACTGGTGAGGCTCCGAGGTACTTTCAGACTTGCCCAGTCCTGGTGAAGTCAACTTTAGGGGAGACACGAAGAGAAGCTGGCCGAAAAGCTGGCTGAACGGATTGAGGAGAGATGCGAACACATGGATGAGAGATGTTCTGCTACAATGGAGAATACTGGCGTGGAGACAGCTGTAGAGGATACCAGGCTCAAAAGACATTCATGAGACATATTGAACCTCGCTGATACTGGCAGAAACATACGGAGTGCCAACGTGGACTTGAGGAAGTTCCTCAATTCTCTTCTCCAAGAACGGGTCCAAGGTCCCTGACGTCTGCAAGAGAAGAGATGGCAGAGATGATCAAAACGCTCCTGTTCTTGGAAGAGGTCATGGGAATCCACACTTCCCAAGGGGCCTTCCCAAGCCATTCAGACCAGAATTCACCAAGCCCAGGTAAGCCTTTTCCCAGGTTTGGGCCTAGCTAGCAAGCACTTGCCTTCCCTCCCCTCCACACAGGCATCCATTTTGAAGGATCAGTAGCTGAGCTGCAATGAAGCCATTACGAGTAAAACAAGCCCCTCCTAGAATCAGAGTTCCTCCAGCTTCACACTCTGTGAACAACAGTGAACTCCTTAAAGGTCCAATAAACTTGGCTGAAATAGATAGGAATTGAATACTTAGCTCACACCTAGAAACGATGGCCTTCCGCTAGATTCAGCAAATGTTGTGTTTATGTCTTCCCTGGGGTGAAGGGAGTGTGGTAAGAGAGGGGAATCTGACTGAACTTGAATCTGTATTAGGCCTCAATTTTTCAAGACAGTATAGGTAAATAGTACAAGTCAGAAAGAGAACTGTACTGTAAAAGTCGCCAATGATATAAAAGACACAGCTTATGTGGATCGTCTTTCACTTGAGTCAAGCCCCCGTGGGCACTATATCATGCGGGTGCAGACTTGGTTGCGTTAAATGGCTTTACCCAACATGATCGGATGATTAAGCGTTCTCATCACTGATAGAAGAACACCTAGTTCTCCATAGACTAGCATAATTGCAGCAGGGTTCTCCTAGCTAGAATGCCTCTAGGTGCTTTTGGATTCAAACCTACATGTATATATTTGGTTTCTTTCCTCTTGTATTTTCCTAGAGAGGGATGTTACCCCTTGAAATGCCAATATTGGCCAGTAGGTGTCATTGGGAGTAAAGGGCACCAATGCACAAGTGTATCCAAGTTTGGGGGTTATTTCAAGTTTCCAATAGTTATTTCATGGTTCCTGTTGGTTTCGGAGGCTTCAACCGTAAAGAGCCGACATGAACCCTTTAACAGTTTGGACTGCCAATTTGCATTCTATCTGTCTAGGTTTTCCGTCGAGCTGACAAAATGTTACCAAAATTGACAAGTCTGGCTTCTAGGTCGATTGAGTGTGTTTCAAAAAATAACTTCATTTCCGTATAACTCCCAAAACATGTAAATGAATTCTTTTAAACTTCTTAAAGACTGCAAATGAGATATCAACACAATGTCAAAAGAGGTGTATTCGGACCATCCCTCCCACCACGGCTGTATAGAAACAAAGAGCTAAGCAAATATCACATTTCTGTGAAATGTATCTGGATAGTGTTGATTCATCGATGCCCAGTTGGCAGAGAAGAAGTGCAACCTGCACTCACTCGCTCCCATGAACAGAGCAATGGAAACATCCACTCACCCAGCCCTTGGCACAGGACACTTGCCGAAGAGAGGTCAGTTACTTCCAAAGACAGGATGAGGCCTCAGGACACCTGGAAGCAGGAGAAGGCAAAGCAGGAAATGGAATCCAGTGAGGGTCTGACCCCTGGTGATGGAGCAACAAGGGTGAAACTCTGTTTAACTTGGACGCACACTCTCAAGCGGACAGGAGACATGGGATAGAAGGTGATGTGCTGAGATTTACAAGAGTGCACAGCAGATGCTTGGCTGACAGAACTCAAAGAAACCAGCGCAAAATATCCCCACAGTTGATTCGGAGTCCAAGATCCCAGCTGCCACATTTGAGGTAGCAGAGGCAACGTTCTGTGAGGGATAGGGCTACGAATGATGGCACACGCTGAGTCTCAGGGATCTGGAGTGCATTGTGGGATGTGGTGGGTCGAATCAAGAGAGCAAACCAAAATGTGTACCAATGATAAAGCATCAAAACTGGTCACGTGGTTGAGATTACCAATATGTCCCATGGCCACACCCAGTGCATCTGCAGGACCAGGGACCAATTGGGCATTTTGCCAATAGAGCACGTGTGGGGCTGAATCAGAGATATCGTTCATCTGGTCTGAGGGATCCAGGGGGCCTTGGTTTTGAAATCAGAATGAAAAGCCTTAGGATCTGCTACATTCGTAACCTGGGCTGGGATTATGGTTTGGTTTGAGGCACAGGATGCGCAACAGCTGTGTGGTTGCCTTCGTGCACCCGTGCCACAAGGATGAGAGGACAAGGAAGAGTGGTCCAAGTCCACAGCGTTAGAAGAGGAAGCATTACCTACAGCCTTATCTCCCTAAAGCGGATGCTACATTTTGGATGGCACCAGCACGGTACGGCACCGAGGACACCAAGGTAGGTCTGCGGGATCATTCCAGCAGGCCCTGATATGTGACATCCATAGATATGCTTCCACTGGTGTTTCTGTAGACAGAGAAGCTCTGAGAAGAACTGCTTTCATTGGCACATTCCCGTGGAACTACAAAGCACAAGCGCACTCTCAGTTTGCTGTTTTGGAAACACTCCAAAATGACATAGAGTAGAATGCAGAGTTGAGAACCTTTAAAAGCTTCATTTCCACAAGAGGAAGTGTCCTGCACACTTTCAGAATTGTGAGATAAGCATTATCAAAATGAAGTTATGCAAATCGAAATAGTATTGGTTTTTCATCAAAACTAATGCAACAACAGCAATTGGAGATATACCAGACAACACACACAGGAACACGATATGGCATCAATGTCTAGGAGAAATTGTCCGCACAGAAATCCCATGGAATTGCGTAGAGCCAAAAGTCTAAAATTTTCACTTAACAAAGCCCTAGAAGTCCACATTACATACCTGATATTACCTGAGCAGTAGAGGTGAAGAAGTACAGTAAAAGAAACAGGAAGTACCATTTTCAGTTCCAAAGATATTGAAGGCCCAAAAGATAAGCTTTCAAACAACTAGACTGCAAAACGCTATCCAGACCATGTGTTGAAGATGGAGGTCAGGAAATCACTGAAAAACAACAGTGTCTCAGAATCACATAAGGCAGAATACCGGAAAAGGGGAAGAGAAAGTCTAAAGACGAGCCAAAAAATATCAGGAAACTCAATGGATGTGATAATATCAGGGCTAAAATTTAGTCGTAAGCAGACTAGATAATGCAGAGGGACGCGTGAATGACTGTGAAGACATGGGATCAGAAAAACCTCGGTCAGAAGCAGACATAGGAAAGCAAGTGCAAAGCAATGTAAACATTGCTGTTGAACCCTGGGTTAAGACAGGGCATGAAAGACTAGAATTCATAAGGGTCCCAGATGGAAAAGCAAGAGATAAGGAAACAAAAAATGTCTGAAAATTTATCTGTAGAAAAATCAGACTGAAACTTCCTGAAAGCCAAGAAAGAATCATGTATGCGAATTCAGGAATTACACAGCATCCAAAGGAGGTGGAATCCCAATAGACCTACCAGCAGCTGTATGATTCAAATCAACAAAGCTCACGAATATCACAGTGATTTAAAATGCACCTGGAGGAAACAACATAGTCACAAGGGAACCTCAAGAGGGGATTCAGCTGATATCTCGGCAGCAATATTGCAGGAGAGGGAGGAGTGCCAGGACACAGACCATATCCTGAATGGCCAAATGCTGCCACCTAGGGGAGCCTATGCCACATGACCGCCATTCCTAATAACGGCAGAGCTAGAAATTTCCACAAACCGGCAAATCTTAAAAGAATTCAGCAGTTCAAAACTTATCCTACAAGAATGGTTGAGAAATCTACCCTGAATAGAAAAGCAGCAAGATGAAATGGAAAGAAGAAACCATTATTGGAAATGCAAGAAGAGCAGGAGTGGCAAAGAAGAAACAAGAAGAAGGCAAGGAGGACATCAAAACCCTAAAGATGGGAGAGGGAAGCAGGAAATCATAGGTGATTGGAAGCACTCTCTTAAGTGAATCAGCTTATGTGACTCTCTGTTTCAAGCTTAAGGAGAGATGCATGGCCTGTCGTGTTTGCAATACAAGCGAGAAGCAGACCAACAAAGAATCAAACCAACAAGCAAACACCAAAATGGTACGGTTGGCTGATATTTACCAAGGGAACCATGATTATTCAAAAGAAAATACTTAAGGTGATGTCAAGGATCATTCAGCATGCATCGACCCATTATCGCGGCTTGCATGTACTCAGCACACTTGTATTCGGAGGCGTGCATTCATATTCGTAAATTTTGATTCATAAGAACATATCGTGACCTAACCCTAATGCCGATTTGGAATCAAATGGATTCCTAGTCCGTGATGTAGACTTGTATGTCTTCCAACAGGATGAAGGAATGCCATATTCTAGGCTACGTAGAGAAGAATTGTAAGAAGCCTATAACAAAGGCAAGTAGCTCTGCCAAAGTGTACTAAGAGCAAAAGAGACTGACAGCAAAGTGCACATTGGGGTTGGTTTCATTTCTTGGAATTTCAGCCCCCATGAAACCAATGGATCCATGTCCTGAGAGTGCGGGTGTTTCAGCAGAAATCAGGCGACGCATATGTGTTCCGGGTGTACGGATATTATAGGAACATAAGTCTCCTTTAGTGGGTCTCTGTGTACTGTGAACTGTTAGAAAGTTTAAAGACGTGTGAAACCATCAACTGAAAAGGGACACACTTCCCTCCATTGGTACTGTGCATAGAGATCTGAACAAAAGGAAAGAGGGAAGAAGAAAGGCCCATGGGACGCTAGTGGGTAGAATCACATTTACCTTAGGAACTTCTCGTCGGATGCAGCCCCTCCCCCAACACTGACAAGATGCAGCAGCCATTGGGGATGGCAGTTAGCGGTTGGATTCCAGGTGGAATGTTGGTGTGTACCGCGAGGCTTGTTGTGGCTGTTGGATCCTAGGTAACCGGGCAGAGTTCTGTGGGTGGATCAGTGTGATGGAGGGGCTGCCGCCCTCTGTGGAGCTTGGCTTAGGTGTTTGGTCCGGGAAGCTGTGTAAGTTCGAGATACTGCTGCTGCCCAAAGACCTGAGGTCACAGGTCAGTTTCCAGAACCTGAAAGGGCAGACAGTGGAAGATCTGCCTGTCATCAGCTTACTGGTGAGGCTCCGAGGTACTTTCAGACTTGCCCAGTCCTGGTGAAGTCAACTTTAGGGGAGACACGAAGAGAAGCTGGCCGAAAAGCTGGCTGAACGGATTGAGGAGAGATGCGAACACATGGATGAGAGATGTTCTGCTACAATGGAGAATACTGGCGTGGAGACAGCTGTAGAGGATACCAGGCTCAAAAGACATTCATGAGACATATTGAACCTCGCTGATACTGGCAGAAACATACGGAGTGCCAACGTGGACTTGAGGAAGTTCCTCAATTCTCTTCTCCAAGAACGGGTCCAAGGTCCCTGACGTCTGCAAGAGAAGAGATGGCCGAGATGATCAAAACGCTCCTGTTCTTGGAAGAGGTCATGGGAATCCACACTTCCCAAGGGGCCTTCCCAAGCCATTCAGACCAGAATTCACCAAGCCCAGGTAAGCCTTTTCCCAGGTTTGGGCCTAGCTAGCAAGCACTTGCCTTCCCTCCCCTCCACACAGGCATCCATTTTGAAGGATCAGTAGCTGAGCTGCAATGAAGCCATTACGAGTAAAACAAGCCCCTCCTAGAATCAGAGTTCCTCCAGCTTCACACTCTGTGAACAACAGTGAACTCCTTAAAGGTCCAATAAACTTGGCTGAAATAGATAGGAATTGAATACTTAGCTCACACCTAGAAACGATGGCCTTCCGCTAGATTCAGCAAATGTTGTGTTTATGTCTTCCCTGGGGTGAAGGGAGTGTGGTAAGAGAGGGGAATCTGACTGAACTTGAATCTGTATTAGGCCTCAATTTTTCAAGACAGTATAGGTAAATAGTACAAGTCAGAAAGAGAACTGTACTGTAAAAGTCGCCAATGATATAAAAGACACAGCTTATGTGGATCGTCTTTCACTTGAGTCAAGCCCCCGTGGGCACTATATCATGCGGGTGCAGACTTGGTTGCGTTAAATGGCTTTACCCAACATGATCGGATGATTAAGCGTTCTCATCACTGATAGAAGAACACCTGGTTCTCCATAGACTAGCATAATTGCAGCAGGGTTCTCCTAGCTAGAATGCCTCTAGGTGCTTTTGGATTCAAACCTACATGTATATATTTGGTTTCTTTCCTCTTGTATTTTCCTAGAGAGGGATGTTACCCCTTGAAATGCCAATATTGGCCAGTAGGTGTCATTGGGAGTAAAGGGCACCAATGCACAAGTGTATCCAAGTTTGGGGGTTATTTCAAGTTTCCAATAGTTATTTCATGGTTCCTGTTGGTTTCGGAGGCTTCAACCGTAAAGAGCCGACATGAACCCTTTAACAGTTTGGACTGCCAATTTGCATTCTATCTGTCTAGGTTTTCCGTCGAGCTGACAAAATGTTACCAAAATTGACAAGTCTGGCTTCTAGGTCGATTGAGTGTGTTTCAAAAAATAACTTCATTTCCGTATAACTCCCAAAACATGTAAATGAATTCTTTTAAACTTCTTAAAGACTGCAAATGAGATATCAACACAATGTCAAAAGAGGTGTATTCGGACCATCCCTCCCACCACGGCTGTATAGAAACAAAGAGCTAAGCAAATATCACATTTCTGTGAAATGTATCTGGATAGTGTTGATTCATCGATGCCCAGTTGGCAGAGAAGAAGTGCAACCTGCACTCACTCGCTCCCATGAACAGAGCAATGGAAACATCCACTCACCCAGCCCTTGGCACAGGACACTTGCCGAAGAGAGGTCAGTTACTTCCAAAGACAGGATGAGGCCTCAGGACACCTGGAAGCAGGAGAAGGCAAAGCAGGAAATGGAATCCAGTGAGGGTCTGACCCCTGGTGATGGAGCAACAAGGGTGAAACTCTGTTTAACTTGGACGCACACTCTCAAGCGGACAGGAGACATGGGATAGAAGGTGATGTGCTGAGATTTACAAGAGTGCACAGCAGATGCTTGGCTGACAGAACTCAAAGAAACCAGCGCAAAATATCCCCACAGTTGATTCGGAGTCCAAGATCCCAGCTGCCACATTTGAGGTAGCAGAGGCAACGTTCTGTGAGGGATAGGGCTACGAATGATGGCACACGCTGAGTCTCAGGGATCTGGAGTGCATTGTGGGATGTGGTGGGTCGAATCAAGAGAGCAAACCAAAATGTGTACCAATGATAAAGCATCAAAACTGGTCACGTGGTTGAGATTACCAATATGTCCCATGGCCACACCCAGTGCATCTGCAGGACCAGGGACCAATTGGGCATTTTGCCAATAGAGCACGTGTGGGGCTGAATCAGAGATATCGTTCATCTGGTCTGAGGGATCCAGGGGGCCTTGGTTTTGAAATCAGAATGAAAAGCCTTAGGATCTGCTACATTCATAACCTGGGCTGGGATTATGGTTTGGTTTGAGGCACAGGATGCGCAACAGCTGTGTGGTTGCCTTCGTGCACCCGTGCCACAAGGATGAGAGGACAAGGAAGAGTGGTCCAAGTCCACAGCGTTAGAAGAGGAAGCATTACCTACAGCCTTATCTCCCTAAAGCGGATGCTACATTTTGGATGGCACCAGCACGGTACGGCACCGAGGACACCAAGGTAGGTCTGCGGGATCATTCCAGCAGGCCCTGATATGTGACATCCATAGATATGCTTCCACTGGTGTTTCTGTAGACAGAGAAGCTCTGAGAAGAACTGCTTTCATTGGCACATTCCCGTGGAACTACAAAGCACAAGCGCACTCTCAGTTTGCTGTTTTGGAAACACTCCAAAATGACATAGAGTAGAATGCAGAGTTGAGAACCTTTAAAAGCTTCATTTCCACAAGAGGAAGTGTCCTGCACACTTTCAGAATTGTGAGATAAGCATTATCAAAATGAAGTTATGCAAATCGAAATAGTATTGGTTTTTCATCAAAACTAATGCAACAACAGCAATTGGAGATATACCAGACCACACACACAGGAACACGATATGGCATCAATGTCTAGGAGAAATTGTCCGCACAGAAATCCCATGGAATTGCGTAGAGCCAAAAGTCTAAAATTTTCACTTAACAAAGCCCTAGAAGTCCACATTACATACCTGATATTACCTGAGCAGTAGAGGTGAAGAAGTACAGTAAAAGAAACAGGAAGTACCATTTTCAGTTCCAAAGATATTGAAGGCCCAAAAGATAAGCTTTCAAACAACTAGACTGCAAAACGCTATCCAGACCATGTGTTGAAGATGGAGGTCAGGAAATCACTGAAAAACAACAGTGTCTCAGAATCACATAAGGCAGAATACCGGAAAAGGGGAAGAGAAAGTCTAAAGACGAGCCAAAAAATATCAGGAAACTCAATGGATGTGATAATATCAGGGCTAAAATTTAGTCGTAAGCAGACTAGATAATGCAGAGGGACGCGTGAATGACTGTGAAGACATGGGATCAGAAAAACCTCGGTCAGAATCAGACATAGGAAAGCAAGTGCAAAGCAATGTAAACATTGCTGTTGAACCCTGGGTTAAGACAGGGCATGAAAGACTAGAATTCATAAGGGTCCCAGATGGAAAAGCAAGAGATAAGGAAACAAAAAATGTCTGAAAATTTATCTGTAGAAAAATCAGACTGAAACTTCCTGAAAGCCAAGAAAGAATCATGTATGCGAATTCAGGAATTACACAGCATCCAAAGGAGGTGGAATCCCAATAGACCTACCAGCAGCTGTATGATTCAAATCAACAAAGCTCACGAATATCACAGTGATTTAAAATGCACCTGGAGGAAACAACATAGTCACAAGGGAACCTCAAGAGGGGATTCAGCTGATATCTCGGCAGCAATATTGCAGGAGAGGGAGGAGTGCCAGGACACAGACCATATCCTGAATGGCCAAATGCTGCCACCTAGGGGAGCCTATGCCACATGACCGCCAGTCCTAATAACGGCAGAGCTAGAAAATTCCACAAACGGGCAAATCTTAAAAGAATTCAGCAGTTCAAAACTTATCCTACAAGAATGGTTGAGAAATCTACCCTGAATAGAAAAGCAGCAAGATGAAATGGAAAGAAGAAACCATTATTGGAAATGCAAGAAGAGCAGGAGTGGCAAAGAAGAAACAAGAAGAAGGCAAGGAGGACATCAAAACCCTAAAGATGGGAGAGGGAAGCAGGAAATCATAGGTGATTGGAAGCACTCTCTTAAGTGAATCAGCTTATTTGACTCTCTGTTTCAAGCTTAAGGAGAGATGCATGGCCTGTCCTGTTTGCAATACAAGCGAGAAGCAGACCAACAAAGAATCAAACCAACAAACAAACACCAAAATGGTACGGTTGGCTGATATTTACCAAGGGAACCATGATTATTCAAAAGAAAATACTTAAGGTGATGTCAAGGATCATTCAGCATGCATCGACCCATTATCGCGGCTTGCATGTACTCAGCACACTTGTATTCGGAGGCGTGCATTCATATTCGTAAATTTTGATTCATAAGAACATATCGTGACCTAACCCTAATGCCGATTTGGAATCAAATGGATTCCTAGTCCGTGATGTAGACTTGTATGTCTTCCAACAGGATGAAGGAATGCCATATTCTAGGCTACGTAGAGAAGAATTGTAAGAAGCCTATAACAAAGGCAAGTAGCTCTGCCAAAGTGTACTAAGAGCAAAAGAGACTGACAGCAAAGTGCACATTGGGGTTGGTTTCATTTCTTGGAATTTCAGCCCCCATGAAACCAATGGATCCATGTCCTGAGAGTGCGGGTGTTTCAGCAGAAATCAGGCGACGCATATGTGTTCCGGGTGTACGGATATTATAGGAACATAAGTCTCCTTTAGTGGGTCTCTGTGTACTGTGAACTGTTAGAAAGTTTAAAGACGTGTGAAACCATCAACTGAAAAGGGACACACTTCCCTCCATTGGTACTGTGCATAGAGATCTGAACAAAAGGAAAGAGGGAAGAAGAAAGGCCCATGGGACGCTAGTGGGTAGAATCACATTTACCTTAGGAACTTCTCGTCGGATGCAGCCCCTCCCCCAACACTGACAAGATGCAGCAGCCATTGGGGATGGCAGTTAGCGGTTGGATTCCAGGTGGAATGTTGGTGTGTACCGCGAGGCTTGTTGTGGCTGTTGGATCCTAGGTAACCGGGCAGAGTTCTGTGGGTGGATCAGTGTGATGGAGGGGCTGCCGCCCTCTGTGGAGCTTGGCTTAGGTGTTTGGTCCGGGAAGCTGTGTAAGTTCGAGATACTGCTGCTGCCCAAAGACCTGAGGTCACAGGTCAGTTTCCAGAACCTGAAAGGGCAGACAGTGGAAGATCTGCCTGTCATCAGCTTACTGGTGAGGCTCCGAGGTACTTTCAGACTTGCCCAGTCCTGGTGAAGTCAACTTTAGGGGAGACACGAAGAGAAGCTGGCCGAAAAGCTGGCTGAACGGATTGAGGAGAGATGCGAACACATGGATGAGAGATGTTCTGCTACAATGGAGAATACTGGCGTGGAGACAGCTGTAGAGGATACCAGGCTCAAAAGACATTCATGAGACATATTGAACCTCGCTGATACTGGCAGAAACATACGGAGTGCCAACGTGGACTTGAGGAAGTTCCTCAATTCTCTTCTCCAAGAACGGGTCCAAGGTCCCTGACGTCTGCAAGAGAAGAGATGGCCGAGATGATCAAAACGCTCCTGTTCTTGGAAGAGGTCATGGGAATCCACACTTCCCAAGGGGCCTTCCCAAGCCATTCAGACCAGAATTCACCAAGCCCAGGTAAGCCTTTTCCCAGGTTTGGGCCTAGCTAGCAAGCACTTGCCTTCCCTCCCCTCCACACAGGCATCCATTTTGAAGGATCAGTAGCTGAGCTGCAATGAAGCCATTACGAGTAAAACAAGCCCCTCCTAGAATCAGAGTTCCTCCAGCTTCACACTCTGTGAACAACAGTGAACTCCTTAAAGGTCCAATAAACTTGGCTGAAATAGATAGGAATTGAATACTTAGCTCACACCTAGAAACGATGGCCTTCCGCTAGATTCAGCAAATGTTGTGTTTATGTCTTCCCTGGGGTGAAGGGAGTGTGGTAAGAGAGGGGAATCTGACTGAACTTGAATCTGTATTAGGCCTCAATTTTTCAAGACAGTATAGGTAAATAGTACAAGTCAGAAAGAGAACTGTACTGTAAAAGTCGCCAATGATATAAAAGACACAGCTTATGTGGATCGTCTTTCACTTGAGTCAAGCCCCCGTGGGCACTATATCATGCGGGTGCAGACTTGGTTGCGTTAAATGGCTTTACCCAACATGATCGGATGATTAAGCGTTCTCATCACTGATAGAAGAACACCTGGTTCTCCATAGACTAGCATAATTGCAGCAGGGTTCTCCTAGCTAGAATGCCTCTAGGTGCTTTTGGATTCAAACCTACATGTATATATTTGGTTTCTTTCCTCTTGTATTTTCCTAGAGAGGGATGTTACCCCTTGAAATGCCAATATTGGCCAGTAGGTGTCATTGGGAGTAAAGGGCACCAATGCACAAGTGTATCCAAGTTTGGGGGTTATTTCAAGTTTCCAATAGTTATTTCATGGTTCCTGTTGGTTTCGGAGGCTTCAACCGTAAAGAGCCGACATGAACCCTTTAACAGTTTGGACTGCCAATTTGCATTCTATCTGTCTAGGTTTTCCGTCGAGCTGACAAAATGTTACCAAAATTGACAAGTCTGGCTTCTAGGTCGATTGAGTGTGTTTCAAAAAATAACTTCATTTCCGTATAACTCCCAAAACATGTAAATGAATTCTTTTAAACTTCTTAAAGACTGCAAATGAGATATCAACACAATGTCAAAAGAGGTGTATTCGGACCATCCCTCCCACCACGGCTGTATAGAAACAAAGAGCTAAGCAAATATCACATTTCTGTGAAATGTATCTGGATAGTGTTGATTCATCGATGCCCAGTTGGCAGAGAAGAAGTGCAACCTGCACTCACTCGCTCCCATGAACAGAGCAATGGAAACATCCACTCACCCAGCCCTTGGCACAGGACACTTGCCGAAGAGAGGTCAGTTACTTCCAAAGACAGGATGAGGCCTCAGGACACCTGGAAGCAGGAGAAGGCAAAGCAGGAAATGGAATCCAGTGAGGGTCTGACCCCTGGTGATGGAGCAACAAGGGTGAAACTCTGTTTAACTTGGACGCACACTCTCAAGCGGACAGGAGACATGGGATAGAAGGTGATGTGCTGAGATTTACAAGAGTGCACAGCAGATGCTTGGCTGACAGAACTCAAAGAAACCAGCGCAAAATATCCCCACAGTTGATTCGGAGTCCAAGATCCCAGCTGCCACATTTGAGGTAGCAGAGGCAACGTTCTGTGAGGGATAGGGCTACGAATGATGGCACACGCTGAGTCTCAGGGATCTGGAGTGCATTGTGGGATGTGGTGGGTCGAATCAAGAGAGCAAACCAAAATGTGTACCAATGATAAAGCATCAAAACTGGTCACGTGGTTGAGATTACCAATATGTCCCATGGCCACACCCAGTGCATCTGCAGGACCAGGGACCAATTGGGCATTTTGCCAATAGAGCACGTGTGGGGCTGAATCAGAGATATCGTTCATCTGGTCTGAGGGATCCAGGGGGCCTTGGTTTTGAAATCAGAATGAAAAGCCTTAGGATCTGCTACATTCATAACCTGGGCTGGGATTATGGTTTGGTTTGAGGCACAGGATGCGCAACAGCTGTGTGGTTGCCTTCGTGCACCCGTGCCACAAGGATGAGAGGACAAGGAAGAGTGGTCCAAGTCCACAGCGTTAGAAGAGGAAGCATTACCTACAGCCTTATCTCCCTAAAGCGGATGCTACATTTTGGATGGCACCAGCACGGTACGGCACCGAGGACACCAAGGTAGGTCTGCGGGATCATTCCAGCAGGCCCTGATATGTGACATCCATAGATATGCTTCCACTGGTGTTTCTGTAGACAGAGAAGCTCTGAGAAGAACTGCTTTCATTGGCACATTCCCGTGGAACTACAAAGCACAAGCGCACTCTCAGTTTGCTGTTTTGGAAACACTCCAAAATGACATAGAGTAGAATGCAGAGTTGAGAACCTTTAAAAGCTTCATTTCCACAAGAGGAAGTGTCCTGCACACTTTCAGAATTGTGAGATAAGCATTATCAAAATGAAGTTATGCAAATCGAAATAGTATTGGTTTTTCATCAAAACTAATGCAACAACAGCAATTGGAGATATACCAGACCACACACACAGGAACACGATATGGCATCAATGTCTAGGAGAAATTGTCCGCACAGAAATCCCATGGAATTGCGTAGAGCCAAAAGTCTAAAATTTTCACTTAACAAAGCCCTAGAAGTCCACATTACATACCTGATATTACCTGAGCAGTAGAGGTGAAGAAGTACAGTAAAAGAAACAGGAAGTACCATTTTCAGTTCCAAAGATATTGAAGGCCCAAAAGATAAGCTTTCAAACAACTAGACTGCAAAACGCTATCCAGACCATGTGTTGAAGATGGAGGTCAGGAAATCACTGAAAAACAACAGTGTCTCAGAATCACATAAGGCAGAATACCGGAAAAGGGGAAGAGAAAGTCTAAAGACGAGCCAAAAAATATCAGGAAACTCAATGGATGTGATAATATCAGGGCTAAAATTTAGTCGTAAGCAGACTAGATAATGCAGAGGGACGCGTGAATGACTGTGAAGACATGGGATCAGAAAAACCTCGGTCAGAAGCAGACATAGGAAAGCAAGTGCAAAGCAATGTAAACATTGCTGTTGAACCCTGGGTTAAGACAGGGCATGAAAGACTAGAATTCATAAGGGTCCCAGATGGAAAAGCAAGAGATAAGGAAACAAAAAATGTCTGAAAATTTATCTGTAGAAAAATCAGACTGAAACTTCCTGAAAGCCAAGAAAGAATCATGTATGCGAATTCAGGAATTACACAGCATCCAAAGGAGGTGGAATCCCAATAGACCTACCAGCAGCTGTATGATTCAAATCAACAAAGCTCACGAATATCACAGTGATTTAAAATGCACCT